>NC_083713.1:32867894-33171052 GCF_033118175.1 Dama dama | reverse complement strand
CTTCTCATTGCAGTGGGTTCTCTCGTTGCAGAGCACAGGTTCTAGGCACTCAGACTTCAGTAGTTGCGGCTAGTGGTCAGTAGTTGCAGTTCCCGGGCTCTAGAGCACAGACTCAACAGTTGTAGGGCACAGGCTTTGTTGCTCCAAGGCACGTGGGATCTTCCTGGATCAGGGATCGAACCTGTGTCTCCTGCATTAGCAGGCAGATTCTTTACCACTGAGCCACCAGGGAAGCCCTCTCATTTCTTTTCCCCTGTGGCTGCAGGAGTGTGCTCTTCACTCCTTTTGACGGGGTCCTCACATCTCCCTTAGTAACTCCTGGGCTCTCCTGTTATCAGTGCTGCTATCAGCACTCCCCTATTTCCATTTTCTGGCAGAGTATTTTTCTAACGTCTTGAATCTTCTCTGACAGCTGAAATAAACCAGATTACATTTTGTTCAAACCATTAGTAGTAAAGTGTGGGCGTTAAGAGTTGAAAGAATGTCAGTGTCAGTTTTTGTTTAGTTTTTTTTTCTATTTATCTTTGAGAAAGCTATTCTTTTTTTAAAAGGAAAATAAAATCCTTTTTGGCGGGAGGGGGGTATGTGTTCATTGCAGTTAACTTCACAAATGGCACATTTCTCATCACTATTTCATCACGCAGATATAACTACCTTTAAAAATTGCATTAGTTTCATTAGTTGTGTGTTGTCTATGTATATCTATCTATCTATCTATGTATATATCTATTTGGTCTTCCCTGGTAGCTCAGCTGGTAAAGAATCTGCCTGCAATGCAGGAGACCCTAGTTTGATTCCTGGGTCGGGAAGATCCCCTGGAGAAGGGAACGGCCACCCACTCCAGTATTCTGAATTCCAGTCCATAGAGTTGCAAAGAGTTGGACACGACTGAGTGACTTTCACTTCACTATACATCTACTTAGTAAGCAAATTAATTTTATATGAAGTTATGTTTCCTGAATTTTCACTTATTATTTTGTAAGACACCCAGCAGTTAAAAATCTTTGAAAAACATTTTAAAACATGAATAATAAAAAAAAAAAAAACAACTTGGAAAACGGCTTTGATGACCACATAGTACTCCATTATCAGGTAAACTAATATATTCAACCACTTCACTTAGGTTGAATGTTTTGACAATAACCATAAAACCTAAACTTTTTGCTTTTACCAGTTTTTAAACCAAAAAACCTTGAGAAAATTTCTGATTGTCTCTTATGATGAATTTCTCTAAGTAAGATTTCCTGGTCAAAGGATGAAATCTTAATTCACACTGCCAAATTGCCCTTCAGAAAGGGTGCATGACACTTCTACCAACAGAGGATGAATGTGCGGTTCTTCTTGCACTGTTGCCAATCTTTCACTAAAAAAAAATATACATATATATATCATTTTTTACTTTATCAGCACTAGCACAGGTTACATGATCCTGTTAAAAGGCTCTTCACTTATCACCAGACCCAAACTAGGAGAGTTTCTCTCAGTTTTAACTGGTCTTTTGGTTTCCATAGTGATTCTATGATCTACCCTAGTGCAAAGTTTAACCTGGCTTCCTCAGCTGTCCATGCATAAAACCCTTCTTTCCAGAATTGCTCTAGGTTCTTGATTTCTGGAAAAGAAAGCTATTTCCTTTTGGGATCCAGTTCTTCATACTAGCTGACCTGAGGTCAGAGGACATTGAACTTACAACTGCTTCCTTATTATGAGCGTGGTGGTATTCAAACCCCAGATTCACAGAAAATTCTTTCATTCATGTTGTGTCCCTCCTTCTCTACCTTACGTGTGGACCCTAAACTCTCACTGAACATGCTATGGGAACTGATTCCTTCAAGTAGCAATTCGGTTCAAGTTCCAGCTTTCCTGGATGTGTGATCTTGGGCATGTGAACAAGAAAAGCATCAGAAATTAGCAAGTGCTAAATAGAGGGTTTAAATACGGTGACAGAGTATAGCCTGACATGATGGCTACTTTACAGAGTGTCAGTGGACATGGACAGGACCTCTGAGCAGGTGATTAATAAACTGATAACTGAGTGAAAGAAAGAGTAAGCCTAAACGGGGAAGCTTGGAGACAGTGAGCTGGGGATTAGGGAGAGGACAGCAGGGAGAGAATTCCAGTAGAGGAGGGAAGGGTAAGTCTGCTCAAAAATTAGATGAAGTGAGATTTATACATGTAGAGTGGGGGTGGAAGTGTGAGAGAGAAAGAGGCGAGAAGGGAAGGGGAGACCATGCGTGAGAATTCCTGGCTCCTGTGGGCCTGTGCTTCTGAGCGGCCCGACTGGTCCTGTCGGTCTCACCCTTGTCCTTCTTGTCTCTTTTCTCCTGTGAAGGTTCTTCTCAGGTGCAACTACTGCTTGACCCTGTTCACAGTTTGTAGTAATAGACCTGTTATTTATTAAGAGCCTAAGTAAGATTCATTATAGGTTTTATGTAAGTTCTCTCATTTAATTCTTAACGACAATCTGAGGAAGGTAATTATCCTGATATGCTTCTTTATGGATGAGAAAACCGAGGCTCATAGAGAGCCTATGTACCTTGAGAAAGGTGAACCATCTAGTAAGTAGCAGAGTCAAACTTTAAACCTAGGATGGTCTGACTTCAGGTCCACATTCCTCACCACTGCATTACACTGCTCCTGGCTTAGGCTTCTCTTTAGTAGTTTCCACATCTGTAAGGACGTTCATTCCACTCACTTCTTGTTCCTCATTACCTAGCTATCTCTGTGATAGAACACACTTTCATCTGCTAGCCAGATGCAGATAAGAGAATGTTTCTTACAGACACAGTCTCTCTTAGTTATGGAAAGCATCTCAATTTAGGAAAGGCTGGTGCGAAATCCAGCTTCTGACAATTTTTCTGTGAGCTTGGGCAAATTTTAGATTGAGCTTCATATCATTATCTGAAAAATATTATTTCTCTAGAGAGTTGATTGAGAAATAAAAGACATACTTTAAAGAAAGTTCCCAGGATAGTATCTAACAAATGGCACAATAAGTGACTGCTTAAGAAACAAAAACAAACTCCTCATTTTATAGATAGGAAAACGGATTTGGAAATGTCTTGCTGGGAGAACAGATGTTCTTCTTTCTCCATCCAATTTCCATGTTTCTAGCATTTTATAATGCAGGCTCACTGGACCTGCTAAGGGTATTCTGTTGTATTATGTCCTTAACAATGTCCATTCAGATTGAAAGTTTTTCCTCCTAAATTACAGAGAAAGATAATGTATCACAGTGCCAGATTTGTAGAAGAGCGATAATGATATCTGTATCATAGGACTGTGAGGACAAAATGTAATAAGATGTGTTTTAACAGACATGAAATATTTCATAAATGCTCTAATTATGAAACATTTCCATGAAACACCATCACTAAAAATGACCAGAAATCTTATAACACATAATTAGAATTAAGAGGACTCTGGAAAATTGGAGAAGTGATTTGAAAGAAGAATGTAACTCAAAAGAAATAAACATGAAGTACTTTAGGAAAAGGAGGTGACTTTTAAAAACTTAATTGAAAATGCAGTTAAAATGGAAGACTGTGTTTATTGTATTTTTAAAGCAACTGAAAAAAGATGTAGATACACTAAAGATGATGCTAAGAATTGAGTTTATGAGGATCAGGTTTATGTTGTGCTGCTATGCTCAGATGCTCAGCTGTGTGACCCTACTGGACTGTAGCCCACCAGGCTCCTCTGTCCATGGGCTTCTCTACGCTAGAATACTGGAGTGGGTTGCCAATCTCGTCTCCAGGGGATCTTCCCGACCCAGAGATCGAACTCGCATCTCTTGAGTCTCCTGCATTGGCAGACAGGTTCTCTACCACTAGCACCGTTTGGGAAGGTTAACTTCAATTCAGTGTAAAGTGTAAGTACCTCTCCCATGTTGGCGGCAGGAATGCTAGGGATAGTGGGGCATGCGGTTGCTTTTTACATGGTGTGCTTCATGAGTCCCTGCTGACTGAAAATATTCTCTACCAGGTTACAGTGTCTAAAGTTACACCAAAAGACCTTGTCTTTGGGCTAAGGTTAAATATTGTTATAAAGGTCTACCTATTTAATTTAAGGTACTGGTTATTTCTTAAAAGAACCTCACTGGCATTAAAAGCAAGAAGAATCAATTCAACAAAGAAGGGGAACTCACAAACACTCTTTATACTTTTCCAAAAGATTCTTCTAAGAAAGTCAGTTTCTGTAATACTATGCATTGACATGGGTAGTTTACCCTGAATTTGCAAAACTCACCATGTGTTTTGAGTTCATAAATTTCATAAAATGTTTATTAAAAATATGTTTTCTTTTTTATAAATATTCACATGGACACTTACTCAAACCTTTGAAATAACAGAATATCACAAAAATGTTTAACAGAGACCAACAGTATTTTAAACATATTTCTTGAAAGAAACAATATCACTTAGAAAAGATATAGGATACTTAACTATCTAGATTTTAACAAAATATTCTTTATAGAAATGGGTTATATAATCTTTACCACAGAAACACCAAATCTGCACCTAATCAAGAGAGTCAATTAAATAAACCAGCTCTCATTCACTTTCTCATCTGAAGACATCCATTTAACACAGTGTTTCTATTTAAATGCAACAGCAGCCTCTGCTGGAGAAAGTATGCTTTCTAATACAAAGTATTAGCTTAAACCTATTTTGTACTGGAAGAACTCAGATTCTTTCCATTTCTTGCTTTGAAAAGTTAAAATAATTTTCAAGGTCTTAAAGATGTGCGAGCCTTATCAAGTATATCCTTTCTGATTTTGGGGTAAGTTGGATGTGCTTCAAGAACCTGCAAACACACAAACAATAAAACAAAAACTTATAATTCATTATCAAGAACTGGGGAGCCACAAAACTTACTAGCAATGGCATTACAGTTGAGATTACATTATAATAATATTGCAAATACAACACTTTTTAAAGGTGACATCCGAGATGTGACATGATGACCTATTTCTATTAACAGCAGTTAGATGAAAATGGTAAAAATGTACCACTACATGTGGAAAATACAAGATATAATTATTTACTTAATAGATCAGTTATAGAAAACAATTATGATCAATGATTTAAGATACTTTTTAAAATTTAGCTATTTATACATGATATTTAACAAATCCTTAGAGATATGTTTACCCAGGGGTACACATCAGATTTACCTGGAATGATTTTGAAACATACAAATTTCCAGGTCTACTGAGTTGAAGAGTAGGGTGATAGTCATAAAGAAAGAAAAATCAAAACTCCACAAATGACTCTAATATATAACCTTAACCTTAATGTGAAATGTTGCCTTACATAGAGACTCAGTAATCAATAGCAATCACTGGAGCCAAGTATTCACCACAATGATGCTGACACAGTTATCTGGGATAAGGTACACTACATAATTCTCTACTAAGGTGCTTTTCTTGGAGCTCCCAACAACATTTAGTACAATGCCTTGTATGAATATCAATGGGATAATGTATATATAAAGAAATTGCAAATTCTAAAACTGCGACTCAAAAATTTGTCATTTAGCAAGGGATCATTTAGTCAGAAATCAATTGTCAGTTGCTCAATCATGTCTGCTGCTTTGCAACCCATGGACTATAGCCTGCAAGGTTCCTCTGTCCATAGAATTCTCCAAGCAATAAAACTGGAGTCGTCATTCCCTTCTCCAGCGGATCTTTGAAACTCAGGGATCAAACTCCGGTCTCCTGCGTTGCAAGCAGAGTCTTTACTGCCTGAGCCATCAGGGAAGCCCAGAAATCAATGACAGAAGTGTAACTGTATGGCTTCTAAATGACAAAAATACCTCTTTAATTTATAAATCTGAATCCTCTAATAACCAGACTTGGACACAAACATAAGAACTTCTATTCAGAACAATGACCTGGAGAATCTATAATAATCTTCAGATATTTTCTGAATTAAGGATTAAGTTTGTTTAACATGCTTCTCCTCTAGCCTCCTTCTTTAAATTGACAAACCTTATTTGAGTCCTAATTAAAAACATGTTTTTGATTTAAGTAAACTTTATTTTCTAAACTTTGAAAACTGGTAATTTCTTCCAGATGTATCCGACGAGGCATTGAACCAAAATAGTACATCCTCTATCTCTATTCACGTACAACTTGATATTAAACAAAAGTAGGAAATAGCACATCTGAAAAATTTTAAGAAATATAAATTTAAGTGTTACCTGGTGACATACGTCAATTGCATCCACATATCTTTTTGCTTTCAAGTAATTAAATGCCAGTTTGTATCCTGTAAAGACAAAACCCCCAGCAATGATATAGTATTATTTATTTATAGAGCACAGTGTTAGTATTACCTTTCATGGCTTCCTCCTTTGTTTGCTTATGCTAATATTAGAGAACTCTTAGTGGAGGGTGATGACTGTACTGTGATAGAAACGATAAGATAACAGAAGGTGGAGTGATATAAAAGGAGAACAGGTACCAGAGAAAATGGAGTTGGAACAAGGGACCACCGTTGGGCTACAAGATGGCCAGCCATCCCACAAATATGGTTTTGCAACTTACTAGAAAAGCCCCATTTGTTTCAGATTACAGTAAAAACTGATCACAGAGCAGTAAGTGATAACACAGCTATTCCTTTATACAGTACTGATGTACTTAACACATCAGGCAAACTGGTGCCTGAGGTTTACATACTGTTAGGAAAGAACATAAGTTATTTAGGTAATTATGGAAGTACATGAATGATTTCAGAACTGAGATAAATGCTATGAAATAAAGGCACAGGCGAAGAGCACTGTAATAAGAAATCTGGGGTGGGTGTCAGGCAATGTGTGAAACCTGAAGGAAGAGGCATAATGTAGGCCAAAGGGGTGGGAAGAGAGAAATCTGTTGGGCAAAGAGAACTGCCCACGGAAAGGCCAGTGGCAGAGGGAGACGCGGCAGCCAAATGGACCTGGAGCGCTGGAGGAGCAGAGGGCACTGCAGCAGGGGGCTGACTCAGAGGCAGAGCATTAGTCATTAGACGGCCACGTCAGCCACATGTGATGTTGAAATGGCACATTGCAAGGGTTATTCATTTATTTAACATTTTTAGTTATTTCTTTTTGGCTGTGCTGGGTCTTACTGGGCACATGCTTTCTCTAGTAACTGCAATGAGTGGGCTTTCTCTCGGTGAGATGAGCAGGAGCTGCTCTTCAGTTGCGGGGTGTGGGCTTCTCACTGCGGTGGTTTCTCCCGTTGTGGAGTACAGGTTCTAGGTGCGCGGCCTCAGAAGTTGCTGCATGGGCTTAGTTGCCCTGCAGCATGTGGAATATCCCCAGACCAGGGATGGAACCCATGTCCCCTGCATTGGCAGGCAGATTCTTAAACAGCTGGACTACCAGGAAGTCCAAATACTGACATTTTTGAAGAAAGTTTTAATACATTCTTAAATAACTGTTGTTCTGTAATAAGAATGCTAATTTCATCTCCTTAGTTTCTTTAGTAATAAGCAAACTAAGGAGATAAAAAAGTAGATTCAATAAATAAGATATAACACAATGTAAAATAATATGTAACTAATAAATATATTTTGCTTTACCACGTAAAAATATTAAAAGGAAATTTGAATGCTGCTCTTGGACTTTAATCAAAGGACCCTTGAAGAAAATTTTTAGAATTTCAAAACAATGTTTTAATTAAAAGAATTATTGGCTAATGCAATCATGGTAGCAAGAAGGAAGGAATAGAAATTATCTAAAATTCACAGCATTCAATTCACACACACAAACACATACACAATTAGAAAAGTCCAAGATGAACACAGTATCAGAGAGGTAACCTTGATATCATAGGAAAGGAATTATAAAACAGAATAATAAATAGTTTGTGACATTTAAAAAGGAAAACAACTTAAACATGTCATGCCAAATATGGAAACTAGAACCAAAATAACCTGGATATAACTTTTGGCTTCCGGTTTCCTGACTAACTTTGAGACCTTAGGCAAGTCACCGTTAGCTGTCAATTTCAAGTTTCTGCATCCAAAAATGGGAAAAATAACCCTGCTCATCTCTTAATGTAAATTTAAAGATCAAATGAAATACTTGTGAAGTGCTTTAAAAAATTTCAGAGTACCACACAAATACTAATGTTTTTTTTTTTAACTGTGATACACTAAAGTAGAAGCAGAAAGTTGTCATATTGAAACAAACTCGATAGATCATTTCCTGCAAAAAAGAACTTTAGAGAGGAAATGAAGAGCTACACATGGCAAAGAACATGTGTACCACAGCTTCATTACACCTGTCAGGCTTCTAAGAATTCAACTCTGTGTAATCAGGAAAAAAAAAAAATGGGGGGAGAGAGCCTGAGCTCCTGAAAGCAAGAAAACAAAAGCACCAACAGTGTAAACAGCCCAGTGACTGTCAACGTAACCCGGGAACGACTGTGAAGACAGAAACACGGCTATGTTCTCCTCGCAGTGGGCCTCAGTTCCTAGTGTCATTCACAGTGACAGCGCTCAGGCTTGAATTCTATGAAAAGAACACAACTATGATTTTTAGGATTTCCTGACAAATGAAAAAACTGCATCGTGAACTTGGCCAGAAAGGCTGGGAGTACTGGATGCAATGATAATCTTAAAAAAAGAAACTGTAAGAATTAATTGAGAGCCTCAGAGAAATGTCTGTTAAAGAGAGGTCAGAGGAACTGATAAAATCACCTATAAAGTTCAAAGAGAACACAATGAAAGAATGAGTGACCTGGAATCTATTTGCTGGTCTTTGAAGGAACAGAGTATTTAAATAACTAAACTTCTAATTGCATTCCTTCTGGGGAATAAAGCATCGGAATTACATATATTTTAAGGATTTTAAGGAATTTTCATATTACAAGCGGAATTTATTCTGTAACATGAACAAAACCTGAGAAGGAAAAATACTGTCTACAAATTAGTTTCTGTGCTCTGAACAAGTCTAGTAAAATAACAGACCTGAGAAAAATAAAAGGTAGGGGAAGTCCTGAACTGACAGCAGAAGATGACCTATGTGACTGTAGATTAAATCTGAGTCATTACCGTGACACAGATGCTAAAAAGACAGATGTCATCTTGAGTTGAATTATCAACTACTCAATGCCTCATTTAAAAAAAAAAGCTTCATTATACATACAATTCATTCTTAAATCACACTTAACAATTTTTTCATTTCTAGTACAACAGATCAGGAGGGACATGGACAAAAAGAACAGCCTTTTCCAAACTTATTTGGCCATGAAATCTAATCTCTTCACGGTCAACTCTTTTTTAAAGAAGTTAACTATCAGTATCTCACCCGGCATTCCAAAGCAAGTTTGGGAAATACTATTTGAGAGTTTTCAGGAGACAGCAAGGAGGGCGAAAGACTTGATAGCAAGTCTTGGGAAGAATGAAGAAGCGCCTGAGAACTGTCTGGCGAGAAACAGGAGAGACATGATGGAGTTTGCAGTTTGAGGGCCATTATGTATAAGCGGGGAAGAACTCTGTGGGCTGCTCCAGAGAACAGACAGGGCAGTGTCAATGAAGCTGCTTTCAGCTCCACACAAAGAAAGAGAAGCCTGGGGGTGAGCTCCCTCACAACGCGGGTGTCAGTGGTTACCAAGTATATTCCAGGTGCCGCCCATCTGTTAGGGACGTTGGCGACCAGCCTTCCTCAAACCAATAGTCTACCACTGGGACAGGATGATGTTACATCCAGATGCTCAGGGGAAAAAAAAGTTCCATAGTCAACTTCTCGTGGGAAATGTGTTCTCTGCGTGATATCCACCACAATGCATATTAGGGCTTAGAGTCTTTGAGAAGTTCTGTAGTAAAGCAACCAGCAGAACTTGATTTAATGCAATGTTTTTCTCACTTCTTTCACAATGAACACTTTCTCCCACAGTATTACATTTTTCAATTAGAGGGTGCAGGGAGAAAGGGGGCAGAATTAGATTAGAAGTCCTCTAAGGCAACTGAGGTCGTGTCTGAATCTCAGCAAACTATATGTAATAAATTAGTAGCTAATAATCTATTATGAATGTACAATTTATTTTTCAGGAATGACAAAGGATGCTGGCTGTTAATGTATATTTTCTCCTTAACAAGAAAATCAAATTCATTTAAATGAAGGTTTACACATAAAACCCACGTTTCCGGTGAAAACCTAGTGCTCAAACTTTAAACTCACCTACTGCTGGATTTGTCTGGTTGCTATGTTTCCATGCCATCTCATAGTTTAAGGCAGCATCCATATATGCTTGCTCTTTTTCCATAATGTAGCCCATATATTCATAAGCTTTGCAGCATGACTGAAAATAAATACAAGACGTGTCAATAGATTAAGCTTGATATCAGTGAGATTTTATGGAGTGCTTATGACTATAGAGGTCAGTCATATTAACTTATTTAAATGGCCCATAAAACAGTGGTTTTCAGTCTTGGCTATGCAATCACATCATCTATGGGACTTAAAAAGATTCTGATGCCAAGCCCCCATCCCAGAATCAGGATTTCTGGGTGAGAGGGAAGGACATGTTTTATACATATACTTAACACTTTTTATTACAAATAATTTTAACAGATATAGAAATAACAGTATAATGGACCCCATGAATCCATTTCTTTAACAATTAATGCCTAATACCGTCTCACTTCTACCCCATATTTGTCCCTCTGTATTGTCAGACAAAAAAATCCTCAGATACTATATCACTGCAGTGATAAATATTTTAGTATATCTCTTTAAAATAAGGACTTTCTTTAATCATAACCACAAATTATCATACCTAAAATATAACAACTCCTTGACATTACCAAATATATAGTCACTATTCAAATTTCAAATAGCCTTAACATGATTTTTTGTTTGCTTGTCAGGATGAGGATCTAAATAAGGCTCACACACTGTGACTGGTTTGAAATGTCCCTAAGCTTCCTTTTGATCTAGAGGTTTCCTCTCTGTCTCTCTCTTTCCTTGCAATTAAATGTAGGAAAAAAATGAATGTTTATCCTAGAGTTTCTCACAGCCAGATTTAGTTGAGTGCATCCTTGTGGTAGTTATATAATACATTCCTATGTCATTGATATTTCCTGGAAATTGTATTAGATCTAGAGGTTTGGATCTGATTTTGATTTGGGGGAAAGAGATGAAGCTACTTACTTCATAGACCACTGCTCTGCCAAGCCACACTGCTCCTCAGGAAAAAGAAAAAATGCACAATGCCGCATACATGTTTTTAGGTATCTTATAATGGCTATTTTTTCCCCAGAATGTTAATTTTAAAAAATTTGAAAAACAGAAAAGTAGGTATATTATAACTCATATGTTGTTTGTTATTTTTATGTTATTTTTCTATTTACTGTAATTTCACTTTCCTTTAATTCAAGAAGATACACCACTAATATTTTCATGAAAACTATTAACCATTAAAAAATATAAACATGGGATCAGGGTACATACACATTTACCCTTTTGCTGAAGGCTTCAATATAGCTGAGCATAGCACTGTAAGATCTTGTTTCACATTTTGATACTTTTTTTTAATTTTTAAAAAATACTGCATAAATATCATGCATCTTGATGTGATGTACTGAGTGTTTATGTCCCCCTAAATTTATATGCTGAAATCCTAACATCCAATGTGACGGTATTAGGAAGTGAGGCTTTGGGGAGGGTCATTTGGGTGGAGCCCTCCTGAATGGAATTAGTGCCCTTATAAAAAAGGAGCCCAGAGAGCTCTCCTACTCTCTTTTTTCTGCCCTGTGAGGACACAAGGAGAACTCAGTAGTCTGCAACAGGGATGTGGGCCATCACCAGAACCCAATCATGCTGGCACCCTGATTGCAGACTCCAGCATCTATTAACAAAACTGTGAGAATAAACTTCTGTTGTTTATAAGCCACCCAGTCTGATACTTTGTTATGGCAGGATCACTTAAGATAATTACATTAAGGGTCCCTTTACAGTTTGGACCCAGAGTGAGTGTTTCACTGGTCTCACCCCCAGTCTGACTCTGTCAGATCGTGTGTTCTTTACTCAGGAGGCACATAATGTCCTGTGATGTTATACCCATTCATTAATTCAAAATGGTTGGAAAATATTGACATTCTATCATTCTTTCCTCATTGCTTCATCAGCTGGACAACATCTATAATGAGAAACATCTCCTTTTCCATCATTTCATTTCCCAGCAGTATTATTCACACAGAAATGGCAGGAGAGATACTTAATTCTTTCCCTTTACTTGCCAGCTTTAGAAATAATAGTATAATAGTTTATTAGCATATTTCAGTGGTGAACAATTAGGTTTTTTTTTTTCTTTTCTTTGTTATATCTTTGTAAACTCATGGATTTAAACCTATTTGGTGTGTTACTCAATGCAGTCATCACTGATGCCTGAAGTGTCTCAGCTTCGGCTAGCGAGAGTGTCCTTGAGTTGGCTCTTCAGTCCCTGACATGACTCCAATCATCTCTGATAGCTTCCTTGCCATCTGGTATGACAGGATGGTCTAGTCGTATCTTGTACATTTCCTGCCCAGGATCTGGATGATCTCCATTTTTAAATTATATAATTCAAAGTTTCTAAGCTCTCGTTCCTGAATCTCATGCTTCCCATATGGACATGCCTAAATAACCATCGTGTTCAACCTCTAAATCAGCCGTCATGTTCAACCATGCAATGTACTGCTGTCTGAGTTCTGGCAAATTGAAATTCTACCTGTATCAAAACCTTAATTCCCATGAAATCTTACTTACAGAGGTCAGTTATTTGGCAATTTAGATTTTTTAAAGTCTATTAATAAGTATTGTGTTTTCTTAAGGCCAGTGTAGCTTAAATCACATGCACAAACCATAAGTTGATAAATGTCTTAATACTTTTGGTTTTTCAAGTCTCTAAAAAAATTAGCTTAATAGTATTAGGTGCTCATGACTTCTCTTTAAAAAACAAATGATCCATTTTGAATTCTAATTGGCTCAAAGAGAATAAACCATAGATTTACTGTGATTAAGACTTTGAAGTAACTGATAAGAATCCATAAAGATAAATACCCTTAAGTTTCTAAGTTGAGCACAATTATTTCTCAGTAAATAGGAACATTCTTAAAAAAGGTCATAAAAAGACATCCTTTTGGGGGCAATTAAACACCAAAATGCACTGTTCATAAAGAGCCTTAAATTCTAAGGACTTCAAGATTTTCAATTTTATACCTAATAATAAAGACATTTTATTAAACAAATCAAATGCTGAAAAGACTTCCCCCATAAAATATATTATGCAGAGTGTATTCTAATAATGTGAAAACAACATGCAGCTGCAGTAAATTCATCAGGAGTATTTAATAGGAGGGACAGACGTCCGCAATTAATGTTCTTCTGCAATTTTCATTAGTTCTGGGATGAGATGGATAATCACAGGCAAATGCTTGACATTCCAAAACACTTTTGCTAAGTAGGGCAAACCACAGCTGAAACTTGAAACTGCATACATCTTTATTTTATTTTCAAGGGCAAATAGCTTATTATTAATGTTTATATCCTGATTGTGGTAGAAATAAACATTTAATTTTCCCAAAACACAGAGAAATCCCTAGAAATGGACCAATACTCTCTAAAGTCTATTATAGAATGTTTATACAACCATGGCTAACAATCATTCTTTCCTCCTCAGTCTCCTACCCCGTGGGCTTCCCTGGCAGCTCAGCTGGTAAAAGATTTGCCTGCAATGCAGGAGACTCCAGTTCGATTCCTGGGTCGGGAAGATCCCCTGGAGAAAGGACAGGCTACCCACCCACTCCAGTATTCTTGGGCTTCCCTGGTGGCTCAGACGGTAAAGAATCCGCCTGCAATGCAGGAGACCTGGGTTTGATCCCTGGGTTGGGAAGATCCCTTGGAGGAGGGCATGGTAGCCCACTCCAGTGTTTTTGCCTGGAGAATCCCCACGGACAGAGAAGCCTGGCAGGCTGCAGCCCACGGGGTTGCAGAGTTGGACATGACTCAGCTCAGCACCTACCCTGTTATGCCTCAGGCACCGTTTTATCAGATCCTCGGCCATGTCATATTTTGCTGACTGAATATAAATATCGGCAAGCAGCAGCCAACTCCTCTCAAAGTCCTCAGCATCAATAGGATTCCAGTTCATTTTTGCAATCCGCTTCAGCTGATTTCGGGCCCGGGGAGTTTGTTTCAAGATCATATGAGCTGTTGCCATTCCCAAAAGTGCTGGAACATGATCCTTCTGTAAGAAAACAGATGTTTAGACCCCCAGATAAACAAACATAAAATGTCTCATGTTTCAAAGAGAAACACATGGAAAGTAGCAAGTGCCACATAATATATGGCCTGGCCTGTGGATTCTATCTCTGGCTTCACTTAAATACTGTGATATCGTCATTATTTAGAACATCAACTAACCTCAAGCTACCAGGAAGAACCATCTGGCCAAGGGAATTCAGTAAGAAGGCAAGTGCCATAACCACACAATTCCAGGCAATAAGGACAACTTGATTTTTAATGGAGTTGACTGTTTTGGTTTTGTACAGAAATAGAAAAAATAAAATTCTATCTCAATGTAGTCCTAATTGTACATTTATCATTCTGGTTCCTTAGTTATTTCACCTGTAAATCAGATAACCAACAGAATGATATACCTGCAAATGATATTCCTTATCTAGACTGACTTCTATTGCTCCTTTCCCTATCCCTTTTCATTTATTCAAAAGCATTTTCTTCCAATAAAGTGTGACCAGGGAAATGTTATTAAGGCATGCAATGAATTAATCACTTGGGAATTATATGAAATAATCTCATGCCTTAAAATATGCCTTTAGATTTGGACTCTGCAGATCCTTAATAGTGACTATAAGAGAGATGTGATGTTTTTAAAGATAGAGTTCAAAGTTAGAAAATGCCACTCTGTGAAATCAACAAGCTAATAAAAACTGGTATAAAATGGAGAGGGGCTTCCCTAGTGGATCAGTTGGTAAAGAATCTGTCTGCAATGCAGGAGACCCGGGTTCAATCCCTGGGTTGGGAAGATAACCTGGAGAAGGAAATGGCAACCCACTCCAGTGCTCTTGCCTGGAGAATTCCAGCACTAGCCATCTATTCAGAAAATTACATACTAATTATTGCTTTGGTATGTTATCTGATAAAGCTAAAGTGCTTCTTAAATTTCAGCAGAGGGATTATGATGATTTTTTTGTGTGTATGTGTGTGCACAAATTTGCCAGTTCTTTTTTTTTTTCCCTTTTAAAAAAATTTCATTATTATTATTATTTTTTAACACCAGAAACATTTTGTATTGGGTATAGCCGACTAACAATGTTGTGATAGTTTTAGGTGAACAGTGAAGGGACTTAGCCATATATATACATGTATCCATAGCTCAGCTGCTAAAGAATCCACCTGTAATGCAGGAGACACCAGTTTAATTCCTGAGTCAGGAAGGTCCCCTGGAGAAGGGATAGGCTACCCACTCCAGTATTCTTGGGCTTCCCTGGTGGCTCTGATGGTAAAGAATCTGTCTCCAATGCGGGAGACCTGGGTTTGATCCCTGGGTTGGGAAGATCCCCTGGAGGAAGGCATGGCAACCTACTCCAATATTCTGGCCTGGAAAATCCCCATGGACAGAGAAGCCTGGCGGGCTTCAGTCCATGGGGTTGCAAAGAGTCGGACATGACTGAACAATTAAGTACATTTCTCCTCCAAACCCCTTTCCCATCCAGGCTGGCACATAACATTGAGCAGAGTTCCATGTGCTATACAATAGGTTTTTGTTGCTTATCCATTTTAAATATAGCCGAGTATACATGACCTTCCCAAAGTCCTTAACTATTATTTCCCCCTCCTGCAACCATGAGTTCATTTCTAATCTGTGAGTCTCTTTCTGTTTGGTAAGTAAGTTCATTTGTATCATTACTTTTTAGATTCTAGATATAACAGATATCATATGATATTTCTTCTTTTCTGTCTGATTTACTTAACTCAGTACAACACTGTCTAGGTCCATCCATGTTGTTGTAAATGGCCTTATTTCATTCTTTTTAATGGCTGAGTCATATTCCATTGTATGTATGTACCACATCTTCTTTATCCATTCTTCTGTCGACGTATATTTAGGTTGTTTCCATGTCCTGGCTATTGTAAACAGTACTGCAAAGAACAATGGGGTGCATGTATCTTTTGGGGCCATGTTTTTCTCTGGACATGGATTCTCAGGAATAGGACTGCAGGGTCATATAGTAGCTCTGTTTTTAGTTTTTTGAGGAACCTCCATACTGTTCTCCATAGTGGGTGTACCAATTAACATTCCCACCAACAGTGCAGGAGGGTTCTTTTCTCTCCACACTCTCTCCAGCATTTGTGAATTTTTTGAGTGTGAGGTGATATCTCATTGTAGTTTTGATTTGCATTTCTCTACTAACTAACAATACTGAATATCTTTTCATGTGCCTATTGGCCATCTGTATATACTCTTTATTTTTTTAACTATTTTTTTTTTGGTATATACTCTTTAGAGAAATGTCTATTCAAGTCTGTGGCCCATTTTTTGAGTGGGTTGTTTGCTTTGATGCTATTAAGTGTCACAAGCTGTTTATAAACTTTGGAGACTAATCCCTCATCAGTCACATCATTTGCATATATTTTCTCCCAATCTGTGGGCTGTCTTTTCATTTTATTGTTTCCTTTGTTATGCAAAAGCTTTCGAGTTTAAGTAGGTCCCACTTATTTTTTCTTTTACTTCCATTATTCTGGGGGATGGACTAAAAAAGATATTGCTGTGATTTATGTCAGAGTATTCTGCCTGTGTTTTCCTCTAATAGATTTTAAATGTCCAGTTCAACATTTAGGTCTTTAATACATTTTGACTTATTTTTGTATATGGAGTTAAGGAATAATCTAATTTCATTTTTTTTTTTTACATGTGGCTCTCCAGTCTTCCTAGAACCATTTGTGGAAGAGACTGTCTTTCTGACATTGTGTAGTTTTGCCTCCTTTGTTACAGATTAATTAACTACAGGTGCATAGGCTTATTTCTGGTTTTTTTGGTATGCTGTTCCACTGATTTATACTTCTATTTTTGTGCCAGTACCACACTGTTTTAATGACTGTAGCTTTGTATAGTCTGAAGTCAGGATGCCTGGTTCCTCTGGCTCTGTTTTTCTTTCTCAAGATTGCTTTGAATATTTGTGGTCTTTTGTGTCTCCATACAAATTTTGAGACTTCTTTGTTCTATTTCTGTGAAAAATACCATTGGTAATTTGATAGGGATTGCATTGACTCTATTGATTCCCTTGGGTAGCATAGTCATTTTGACAATATTGATTCTTTCAATACACGAACATGGTATACCTTTCCATCTGTTTATGTCTTTTTTTATTTATTTCATCAGCATCTTCTAGTTTTTGGAGTACAGGTCTTTTGTCTCCTTCATCATCATCAGTTCAGTCACTTAGTCAGGTCTGACTCTTTGTGACCCCATGAACCACAGCACGCCAGGCCTCCCTGTCCATCACCAACTGCCAGAGTCTACCCAAATCCATGTCCATTGAGTTGGTGATACCATCCAACCATCTCATCCTTTGTCTCCTTAGGCAGGCTTATTTCTAGATATTTTATTCTTTTTGATGTAATGGTAAACGGAATTGCTTCTTGAATTTCTCTTTCTGCTCTTTCATTGTTAGTGTATAGAAATGCAACAGATTTCTGTGTATTGATTTTGTAACCTGCAAAATGAATTTACCAAATTCATTGATGAGTTCTAGTTGTTTTCTCGTAGCATATTCTATGTATAGTATCATGTCATCCACAAACAGTGACAGTTTAACTTCTTCTTTTCCAATCTGGATTACCTTTACTTCTTTTTCTTCTCTGACTGCTGTGGTTAGAACTTCCAAAACTATGTTGAATAAAAATGGTGAGAGTGATGCAGCTCAATACCAGAAAAATGAACCAACCCAATCAAAAAGTGGGCGGAAGAACTAAACAGACATTTCCCCCAAACAAGACATACAGATGGCTAATAAACACATGAAAAGATGCTCAACATTACTCATTATTAGAGAAATGCAAATCAAAACCACAATGAGGCATCATCTCATGCCAGTCAGCATGACTGCCATCAAAAAGTCTACAAACATTGCTTCTCGGCCTTTTGGCTAAGATCAAGTATAGTATCTGTTCTTATCAGTTTAATATCTGATACGTCCTCTATCATGAGGACAATATATTAAATGGATTTTTGGAGCAGGGAGTTGGAATAGGAGCTTGCTCCGTCCACTCCACACATCGACCTGGTATTGCAGTACTTCCAGGAATGGTGCACTCCCCTCGGGGGAGACAGAAAAAAAAAAAAAGTCTACAAACAATAAATGCTGGAGAGGATATGGAGAAAAGGGAACCCTCTTACACTGTTGGTGGGAATGCAAGCTGGTATGGGCTTCCCTGACAGCTCAGTTGGTATAGAATCTGCCTGCAATGCAGGAGACACTGGTTCGATTCCTGGGTCAGGAAGATCCACTGGAGAAGGGATAGGCTACCCACTCCAGTATTCTTGGGCTTCCCTTGTGGCTCAGCTGGTAAAGAATCTTCCTGCAATGTGGGAGTCTTGGGTTTGATCCCTGGGTTGGGAAGATCCCCTGAAGAAGGGGATTACCTCCAGGATTACCCCTCCAGTACTCTGGCCTGGAGAATTCCATGCACTGTACAGTCCATGGGGTCACAGAGTTGGGCATGACTGAGAAACTTTCACTTTCACTTCACTTTTCACAGCCACTATGGAAAACAGTGTAGAGATTCCTTAAAAAAATTGGAAATAGAACTGCCATATGACCCAGCAATCCCACTGCTGGGCATACACACTGAGGAAACCAGAACCAAAAGAGACACATGTACCCCAATGCTCACTGTAGCACTGTTCACAATAGCTAGGACACGGAAGCAACCTAGACGTCTGTCGGCAGATGAACGGATAAGGAAGTTGGGGTACATATACACAATGGAGTATTACTCAGCTATAAAAAAGAATGCATTTGAGTCAGTTCCAGTGAGGTGGATGAAACTGGACCCATTATACAGAGTAAAGTAGAAACACCAGTACAGTATATTAACACATGTATATGGAATTTAGAAAGAGAGTAAAGATGATTCTATATGCAAGACAGCAAAAGAGAGATGTAAAGAACAGACTTTTGGACTATGTGGGAGAAGGCGAGGGTGGGATGATTTGAGAACAGCACTAAGACATGTATATTACCGTATGTAAAATAGATGACCAGTGCAAGTTAGATGCATGGAGCAGGGTACTCAAAGTCAGTGCTCTGGGACAACCCAGAGGGATGGAGTGGGGAGGGGTATGGGAGGGGGGTTCAGGATGGGGGGGACACATGTGCACCCGTGGCTGATTCATGTTGATGTATGGCAAAAAACATCACAATATTGTAAAGTAATTATCCTCCAATTAAAATAAATTTTTTAAAAAAGTGGTGAGAGGGGACATCCTTGTCTTGTCCTGATCTTAGAAGGAATGCTTTCAGCTTTTCATCACTGAGTATGATGCTAGCTGTAGGTTTGTCATATATGGCCTTCTTAATGTTGAGGTATGTACTCTCTATGCCCACTTTATGGAGAGTATTTTTTATCATAAATGAGAGCTGAACTTTGTCAAAAGCCTTTTCTGCATCTATTGAGATGATATGGTGTACCACACTGATCGATTTGTAGATGTTGAAAAATCCTGGCATCCCTGGGGTGAATCCTACTTATCATGGCATATGATCTTTTAATGTATTGTTGGATATGGACTGCTAGTATTTTGTTGAGAATTTCTACATCTATGTTCATCAGTGATACTGGCCTGTAATTTTCTTTTATTGTGATATCTTTGGTTTTGCTAACAGGGTGATGGTGGCTTCATAAAATGAGTTGGGAAGTTTTCCTTCCTCTGAGACTTTTTGGAACAGTTCAGAAGCATAGGTGTTAACTTGTCTCTAAATTCACCTGTGAAGCTGTCAAGTTCTGGATTTTTGTTTGTTGGGAGATTTTTAATCATAGTGTCAATTTCAGGGCTGAGGATTGGTCTGTTCACATTTTCTATTTCTTCCTGGTTCAGTCTAGGGAGACTGTACCTTTCTAAGAATTTGTCCATTTCTTCCAGGTTGTCCATTTTGCTGGCATATAGCTGTTCATAGTAGTCTCTTATGATTCTTGGTATTTCTGTGGAGTCAATTGTAACTTCTCCTTTTTCATTTCAAATTTTACTGATTTGAGTCCTCTTCCTGTTTTTCTTGATGAGTCTGGCTAAAGGTTTATCAATCTTGTTTATCTTTCCAAAGAACCAGCTTTTAGTTTAACTGAATTTTGCAATTGTTTTTTTTTTCTATTTCATTTATTTCTGCTCTCACCTTTATGATTTCCATCCTTTTACTA
Source organism: Dama dama (assembly GCF_033118175.1). Taxonomy (NCBI): domain Eukaryota; kingdom Metazoa; phylum Chordata; class Mammalia; order Artiodactyla; family Cervidae; genus Dama; species Dama dama. Next base: position 33,150,643 of record NC_083713.1, on the reverse strand, counting down.
ACTTTAGGTTTTGTTTGTTCTTCTTCTCTAGTTGTTTTAGGTATAAGGTTAGGTTGTTAATTTGAGATTTTTCTTGTTTGAGGTAAGATTGTATTGCTATAAACTTCCCTCTTAAAATTGCTTTTGCTGCATCCCATAAGTTTTGGACCACTGTCCTTTCATTTTCACTTGTCTCTAGGTTTTTTTTTTTTTAATTTCCTCTTTGATTTCTTCAGTGATCCAGTGGTTGTTTAGTAGCATATTGTTTATCCACCACCTGTTTGTATTTCTTAGTTTTCTTTTTTCTTGTAGTTTATTTCTAATCTCATAGCATTGTGATCAGAAAAGATGCTTGATATGATTCTGATTTTCTTAAGTTTACCAAGGCTTGTGTTATGGCCCAACATGAGCTCAATCCTGGAGAATGTTCTGCATGTACTTAAGAAAAATGTGTAGTCTGCTGCTTTTGGATAGAATGCTCTATAAATATCAGTTAAGTCCAACTTGTGAAAAGTATAATTTTAAGGCCTGTGTTTCCTTATTGATATTCTGTTTGGATGATCTGTCCATTGATGAAAGTAGGGTACTAAAGTCCCCCACTATTATTGTGTTACTGTCGATTTCTGCCTGTATGTGTCAGTATTCGCCTTACATATTGCGGTGCTCCTATGTTGGGTGTCAGTTGAGAAATTGGCTAATAACCTTATGGGTTTTTCCTTGGATGTTATTTGTCTTTTTTCCCTTGCTGCTTTTGATAATTTATCTTTGTCTTTAATTTTTGTCAGTTTGATTATCATGTTCTTTGGTGTGTTTGTTCCTTCTTGGGTTTATTCTGTCTTGGACTCTCTGTGCTTTCTGGACATGGTTGACTCCAAAGTATTGTAGTTTCAGCTTCAGCATCAATCCTTCCAATGAATATTCAGGGTTGATTTCCTTTAGGATTGACTGGTTTGATCTCCATGCTCTTCAAGGAACTCTCAAAGAGTCTTCACAAGTATGACAGTTCAAAAGCATCGATTCTTTGGTGCTCAGCCTTCTTTATGGTCTAATTCTCAAATCTGTACATGACCACTGGAAAAACCATAGCTTTGACTATACAGATCTTTGTCAGCAAAGTGATGTCTCTGCTTTTTAATACACTGTTTAGGTTTGTCATAGCTTTTCTTCTGGAGCAAGCATCTTAATTTTATGACTGTAGTCATGGTTCACAGTGATTTTGGAGCCCAAGAAAATAAACTCTGTCACTGTTTCCATTGTTTCCCCTTCTATTTGCCATAAAGTCATGGGACCAGATGCCATGATGTTAGTTTTTTGCATGTTGAGTTTTAAGCCAGGATTTTTTTAAGCCACTGTCCTCTTTCACCTTCATCAAGAGGCTCTTTAGTTCCTCTTCACTTTCTGCCATGAGGGTGGCGTCATCTGCATATCTGAGATTGTTTCTCCTGGCAATCTTGATTCCAGCTCGTGCTTCATTCAACCCGGTTTTCACATAATGTACTCTGCATATCAGTTAAATAAACATGGTGACAATATACAGCCTTGGTGCACTCCTTTCCCAATTTTGAACCAGTCCATTGTTCCATGTCAGGTTCCATATGCTGCTTGTGTCTTGCATACAGGATTCTCAGGAGGCAGGTAAAGTAGTCGGGTATTCCTATCTCTTTAAGAATTTTCCACAGTCTGTTGTGATTCCAACAGTCAAAGGCTTTAGCATAGTCAATGAAGCAGAAGTAGATGTTTTTCTGGAATTCTCTTGCTTTTTCTGTCATCCAACGGATGTTGGCAATTTGATCTCTGGTTCCTCTGCCTTTTCTAAGTCCAGATTGTATATCTGGAAGCTCTCAGTTCATGCACTATTGAAGCCTGCTTGAAGGTTTTTGAGCATTACCTTGCTAGCATGTGAAATGAGTGCAACTGTGGTAGTTTGAATATTCTTTGGGATTGAAATGAAAACAGACCTTTTCCAGTACTGTGGCCACTGCTGAGTTTTCCAAATAGCTGGTATTTTGAGTGCAGCACTTTAACAGCATTGTCTTTAAGGATTTTAAATAGCTCCACTGGAATTCCTTCACCTTCACTAACTTTGTTCACAGTAATGCTTCCTAAGGCCCACTTAGCTTCACACTCTAGGCTGTTTGGCTCTAGGTGAGTAACTGCACCATCGTGGTTATCTTAATGACCTTAATTGGTCATTAAGACCTTTTTCTTTACAGTTCTTCTGTGTATTCCTGCCAGTTCTTCTTAATCTTTCTGCTTCTGTTAGGTCCTTACCGTTTCTGTTCTTTATTGAGCCCATCTTTGCATGAAATGTTCCCTTGGTATCACTAATCTTTTCAAAGAGATCTCTAGTGTTTCCCATTGTTTTCTATTGTTTTCCTCTATTTCTTTGCACTGTTCACTTAAGAACACTCTTTTATCTCCCCTTGCTATTCTTTGGAACTCTGCATTCAGATGGGGACATCTTTTCCTGTCTCCTTTGCCTTTTTCTCCTCTTCTTTTCTCAGCTATTTGTAAGGCCTCCTCAGACAACCGTTTTGCCTTGTTGCATTTCTTTTTCTTGGGGATGGTTTTGGTTACCACCTCCTGTACAATGCTATGAACCTCCATAGTTCTTCAGACACTCTGTTAAAGTTCCAATGTGTAATTTGTTCTAATTAAGGAGTGACAGAAAGGGTTTTATTTGAATGCCAAATATAACCAATTTGGTAAGGATTTTGAAGACATGTGGGATATTATTAATTACTGAACTGTACCCTTATGCCAGGTGGGCTAGAGAGGAAAGTATAATAAATAGAGACTTAATATGTATTTGTCAGTCAAATCCTAGGACAGCTCACAAAGAGAAGGGTCCTGAAAAAAAATGCCCAGATCTATTCACATACTAAAAATATCCCACACTATACATTTAAAGTAAGCTCCCAGATTTAAAATTTACACACCTTGAGTTTAATTAGAATTAATCAATTCCTCACAGCTTGATCACTCCCAAGTGAACTGAAGAATGGCTTCTAATACTGCACACCTGCATTCCAACCCTGCACTGGACCATGATAGCTCTCCTGGAGCAGACATCCTCAGATGTTCTCTCTTAGGACGTCTGTACCACCTTCTCTCTCTCTCAATCTAAAGTGCACCAACTTTATAGCACAAAAGGCGCTATAGCTCTGCTATAAATGATGCACCTTTACAGTTCAAGATGAGGGGAAGAAAGGAAGTGGACCATTTCAGCTTGGGGTTAATGCATCTTCCACTGTTTCCTCCCATGTCTTCCTGTCGCATCCCTGTTTTTGAATCAATCAGAATGCCACACAGGACTGTGGACATACCCTATGCTTCACGGCCTCCCTGCCTTTGTTCACATTTTCCCCTTAACTGAGAATATACTTCCTCCATCTCTGCCTGTGAAAATGCAGTTTATCCTGGTTTTTCTTATATCATTACTTCCTCCACAGAAAAGTTCTCTCAGCTCTCCTTATCCTGTCCCCTCCAGCACTTTTATTTGCAACTTTAGAACAGAATGTAACAGATTTTGCTTTACATTACAGTCAGTATGCTTGTCTCTTCTTCGGTAGGTTATGAGAAACTTGAAGACAGGAACTATATGTGGCTTCTCTTTGTGAGTCTATGCTTAGCACCCACTGGTTACTCAATGAATATTCATTACATTTAATATATACAGCCTATGAGTTAAAAGGGAAAAATGCAAGATAAAATTCACTTATGAAACTTCAATTCATACATCAGTCTTTGGACAGTGTGGTCAGCAAGCAGATTTGAGGACAGAATATTACTAACCACACATGTTAGGATGACAAAACGTAAGGCAGTCTCACCAAAACAAACAAACAAAAAAAAAAAACTGGCGCAGCCTTTCTAGGAAACAGCTGTGAGGTCACTTAGTGCTTTTAGGGTTTTCTCTTAAGCCGCACAGTTCGAAACCACCTTCCACAATAGAACGTGACTCCACAACATGCAGTAGCTCTGACACCTTACTTGAAATGGTGCTTCATCATGTTCTTACAGATTGTCTTAGACTTATAGGACAGTCCTATTTCTGGATCAGCTGCTGTCATCCATCTGCTCCCGCACAGTCAATCCCACTGAGCGCAGCCCCTGAGAACACTATTTCAATGCCAGCAGAAGCTCGGCGTGAGGATGGACTGTGTAGCTGCTGTCTTGCTGTTTTGTTCCCAGGCGGGCTGACGGTGGTGGTCAGGTGCCACCAGAGATACCTGCACCCAAGTACCAACAGGAGCTGTAGGTTTTCCAAAGCCCTCCAGAGTCCTGAGAGACAGGGGAAGGGGTCAGCATAGGGTTTTGGTTTATCGTTGTCGCTGTAATCTTCGAACCAGAAGAAAATACAGCAAAATTCTGTATATCCTCTGAGAGGCCCCAAGTTATTAGTCTTTCATGGTGGCAGAACATACCAAGTGTATACTTAGAACTAGCTATTACCAACTGTTGATGGAGCTGTTGTTTAGTCACTTTAGTCATGTACGACTCTTTGTGACCACATGGACTATAGCTCACCAGGCTCCTCTGTCCATGAGATCTCCCAGGCAAGAATACGGGAGTGGGTTGCCATTTCCTTCTCCAGGGGATCTTCCTGAACCATGGATCGAACCCATGTCTTCTGCATTGGCAGGTGGATTATTTACCACTGAGACACCAGGGAAGCCCATTGATGGAGTGGGTACCTAGGATTCTTTCCTTAATAACAAGTAATTGGAGAATAAAGCACTGTATGAGGGAAGGGAAAATAGATGGCCCAGAGGGTAACAAGGGTGGTGTATTTGAATGGGGTGAAAAGAGAAAGTCTTTGATCTAATAATAAAAATTCATTATTGTTAAATATTATTATTACTGCTGCAGGGGATGATTACAGTCTTGCTAAAGAACAATATTATTATTTGCATGACTGAATTACAAGTTGTCAGTACTAATCTCACTTAGCCCGTAGAGCTGGAAAAATTTCAAGTTCACATAAGTGGAAAGGTGATATCAAGGCACTCAGGTATTTATTTTCACTTAGTAGGTTAGCCTAGGCTATACCTATAGCATAGATGATAAAACCATTCCCTTGAGAATTAACTTTTGCCCTCCTGCAGAATTTCCCTTCTCTAGAACTCATCATTGTAATAGAGATAAATATAACAACACATTTGAATACAGAGTATAACAATACATTTGAATACAAAGTTCCAAAGAATAGCAAGGAGAGATAAGAAAGCCTTTCTTCAGTGATCAATGCAAAGAAATAGAGGGAAACAACAGAATAGGAAAGACTAGAGATTTCTTCAAGAAAATTAGAGATACCAAGGGAACTTTTCATGCAAAGATGGACACAATAAAGGACAGAAATGGTATGGACCTAACAGAAAAAGCAGATATTAAGAAGAGGTGGCAAGAATACACAAGAACTATACAAAAAAGATCTTCACGACCCAGAGAGTCACGATGGTGTGATCACTCACCTAGAGCCAGACATCCTGGAATGTGAAGTCAGGTGGGCCTTAGGAAGCATGACTAAGAACAAAGCGAGTGGAGGTGATAGAATTCCAGTTGAGCTATTTCAAATCCTAAAAGATGATGCTGTGAAAGTGCTATACTCAATATACCAGCAAATTTGGAATATTCAGCAGTGACCACGGGATTGGAAAAGGTCAGTTTTCATTCCAATCCCAAAGAAAGGAAATGCCAAAGAATGCTCAAACTACCGCAAAATTGCACTCATCTCACACACTAGTAAAGTAATGCTCAAAATTCTCTAAGCCAGGCTTCCACAGTATGTGAACTGTGAACTTCCAGATGTTTAAGCTGGATTTAGAAAAGACACAGGAACTAGAGATCAAATTGCCAACATCTGCTGGATCATCAAAAAAGCAAGAGAGTTCCAGAAAAACATCTACTTCTGCTTTATTGACTATGGCAAAGCCTTGACTGTGTGGATCACAACAAACTGGAAAATTCTTAAAGAGATGGGAATACCAGACCACCTGACCTGCCTCCTCAGCAATCTGTATGCAGGTCAAGAAGCAACATTAGAACTGGACATGGAACAACAGACTGGTTCCAAATTGGGAAAGGAGTACGTCAAGGCTGTATATTGTCACCCTGCTTATTTAACTTACATGCAGAGTACATCATGAGAAATGCTGGACTGGATGAAGCACAAGCTGGAATCAAGATTGCCAGGAGACATATCAATAACCTCAGATATGCAGATGACACCACCGTTATGGCAGAAAGTGAAGAACTAAAGAGTGCCTTGATGAAAGTGAAAGAGGAGAGTGAAAAAGTTGGCTTAAGCTCAACATTAAGAAAACTAACATCATGGCATCCGGTCCCATCACTTCATGGCAAATAGATTGGGAAACAGTAGAAACAGTGGCTGACTTTACTTTTTGGGCTCCAAAATCACTGCAGATGGTGAAATTAAATTTCATCACTGCAGCCATGAAATTAAAAGATGCTTGCTCCTTGGAAGAAAAGTTATGACCAACCTAGACAGCATATTAAAAAGCAAAGACATTACTTTGCCAACAAAGGTCCATCGAGTCAAAGCTATGGCTTTTCCAGTAGTCATGTATGGATGTAAGAGTTGGACTATAAAGAAATTTGAGTACCAAAGAATTGATGCTTTTGAACTGTGGTGCTGGAGAAGACTCTTGAGAGTCCCTTGGACTGCAAGGAGATCCAACCAAACCATCCTAAAGGAAATCAGTCCTGAATATTCATTGGAAGGACTGATGTTGAAGCTGAAACTCTTTTAATACTTTGGCCACCTGATGTGAAGACTGACTCATTTGAAAAGACCCAGATGCTGGGAAAGATTGAAGGCAGGAGGAGAAGGGGACGACAGAGGATGAGATGGTTGGATGGCATCACCGACTCAATGGACATGAGTTTGAATAAACTCCGGGAGTTGGTGATGGACAGGGAGGCCTGGCGTGCTGCAGTCCATGGGGTCGCAAAGTGTTGAACACGACTGAGCGACTGAACTGATAACACATCAGCATGTAAAAATGCCTTCTCTGAAAACAAAGGTGCCTGATGGAAAATCATACCAAACTATATACCTAATTTTTAATAACTGTAAATAATGAAGTCAATCTTCAGAAAATAAACAACTAATAAAAACATGTATTTCTACACCACCAAGGAAAGGTGCTGGTGGAGCACATGGTAAAGAGTCTGCCTGTGATGTGGAAGACCCGGGTTCAATCCCTGGGTCGGGTAGATTCCCCTGGAGGAGGGGATGGCAACCCACTCCAGTATTCTTGATTAGAGAGTCCCCACGGACAGAGGAGCCTGGCGGGCTACAGTCCATGGGGTTGCAAAGAGTTGGACACGACTATGCGACTAAATACCTCAAGGAAACGTAACACGTGACGTTGAAAAAGAAAATCTACTAACCTCAGAGGCTGCTATTTCGGTGAAGGTAGTCAATGCCTGCTCCACATTAGATTTCTGTTTGGTGGCCATTAGGCAATAGTTTTCCATTATGCGAAGCTGTACATGACCCTGAATGGTCTGAGGTTTTAGTTCTTTAAGGAGCTTTTCTGCTGTTCTCACTGCTAACTGCGCAGACTCTTGCTTCTCAGTTGAATTACTGTATGCAATTAAAAATAAATCTGTTAGTATCTATTATTCATGAAACAAAATTCATTGAGATTAGAATGAGCTTGAGGGTACACTGGTTTCTACTTTTCTCACCAATTTAAAACTAATCCTATTGAAGACTGTCACTTATTCTTTTCTAATATAAATTAAAGCACAGTTAGTTTTAAAAAACAAAACTAACATAGCTTCAATCAAACATCATTAGACATTTATTCACTTTAAACTGAAAACAAAAAGTGAATACTATCCACCTGTGGTAAGTGTATTCATTTAATACAAAACTGAATTCAGGATAAGTAGAATCATCCAATTATCAAATAGCATATTTGCTCAGAAAAAGAAAAAAAAAAGACTATAAACTATTGTAAATCAACTGTACTTCAATTTAAAAAGATTAATTTTTAAAAAGGAGGGAGCAGAAAGTAACTATGTTAAAGTTCTTACTATGTGCCAAGCACTGTATTACTTCATTCAATCAATGTTGAATCCATTTTATACATGAGAAAACCAAGGCTCCAACAGAGAAAGTATTAATAATTTTCCAAAGGTCACATATCTCTATTAAACCTAGGATTTGAATCTAAGTTTGCCAGACATATAAAATGTACTTAATTTTCCTCACCCTGTTGCCTATTAGACTTTTAAGAAAAGAAATTCTGTATTTGTCAAAAGGTTGTAAATTTTAAGTGCAATAACAATTTGTGCAACAGCAATTTTCTTATATACTGACCCACCTGAGACCCACCTTATACACCTGAATATAATGTATTAGTAAATCAATTAACAAAAAGAAATTGAATTCTCAAAGGCTAATAATCACTGAAGCCACTGATCTTTTCAGGCTTTTACCTTCTCTAAACATTTTACACTGTTGGTAACCTTCTTTTCTCCCAAGATCCTCTTTGTTTTTTGTAAGATTACAGTTTTCCTTCTCTTTCCACCAAAGTGACTGTCCTTCGCTTACCTCTCTTCCTCCTTCAATCTCCTTGAGTGTTAGCACACCCCAAATTTAGTTCTTAGACATCCGTTACTGCATTCTACTTGAAAACAGGTCATTGATGGGGTCCCGACTACCCACTCAGCACTGGTCTCCCAAATCTGTATCTCCAGCTGTGACTTCCCTTTTGAGTTCTATATTCTGAGTTTGGTGTGTTCAACCCATGGCTGAAGATTTCCATGTGGACAGCCTTTAGTTGCATAACAACAGTAGGATACTTTAACCTTTCTAAAACAAACAAAAAATAAAAATGCCTCTCCCTTACTGTAAATCCTTCCATGGGCCTCTATAATCCAAGCCTTCAAAGTTGTCACTGACACATCTCAACAACTGGGTCCACTTTCTCCCACTCCTCTATGCAGCTTCCCCCGACTGCTATGATTTCTATGAATTCCTCCAACACTTAACACCAATTTAACCCATTTCTGTTTTGTTGGAGATTGAATGGTTTCAGATACTGTCTTGCCTACCAGGTCAATTGCATGTTCCTGGGGGCAGAAACCGTCTCTTCTATTCCCTTCCATCCTTATACGCTCCCCTCCCTGCCTTCCCCGATTCTGAGGAAAGGACAAGACCAAACGCACAGACAGAAATATAACCACTGACCAGCGGTGCGCCACAAGGCGAACAGCAGGTTCGCTGCGGCCAGGCAGGACTCAACCTAAACCTTGCCTCCACCGTATTCTAACTCCATCACGTTAGACAGCTTAACTTTGAGCTTTTTCACAATGTTGTAATGGGGAATAAATATTAATAAGACAGTGCGTTAATAAAGTATAGAGAACAGGGTTTGGCAGATAGCTATCATGTTAGGAAGTTACTGTTATGTGGACAATTTTTTCCAATGTAATCAAACTCTACAATTCATCCCATTTTTTAGAAAGTAATTGGGGGGCTGTCTTTAATAACATCTGTTCTGATTTAGGAAACCTTCTATAAGCATTTCATACTTGTTTCAGGAAAGAGTTATTTCAGCTGATTTATTCATTAAACTTTCATTAGTGCTATTCTGGAATTTAGTTCTCCTTTACAAAATACCCTTGCTTATTTCGCCCCTAACAAGTGTGTTTTTTTTTTAAGTGTATCTTGCAACTACTACTCACCCCAGATCTGCATCAAGATTTTCAAATACTTCACCTCCAACAGTTTCATTATCTGGATTCAAACAGATTTCAATCATATTATAAAGGGCATTTTGGCCCCAGTCACTGTCTTTCCGAGCTTTATTAAAATGTCGAAGGGCATCATTTGGTTCTCCAGTATACCTTGTTAGATGTTAAAAAAAAAAATTACTTATTTCAATCACTACAAACTTTAAATCATTTATAATTTATTTAGTAAATAAAACTATCACTTCAAAATGCAGAAATTTGTAATTCAAGTTTATTTGCCAATAAATTTACCAAAGATATAATCCTTTACAGTACTGAAATCCTGGCTCCAGTTTTGCTCTGGAGTTACGTTTCTCAGCCATTAAGAAAAATCGTGGAACATCTTCAAGTTTTCCACATCTTCTTAAGAAATCAATTAAACGAGATAACGTCATATAATTATCTAGAAACAAAGAACATTTCAGTTATGGACAACATTTTACAGCTTTTGTTTTGATGGTTGAAATCTTACTTTATTAAAGTATAGTTTGCTTCAAATGAAGTGCAATTTAAACATAAACAAAAGGAGTGCCTTAGGGGTTGTAAGTCCCTAAAGAGACTGTATGGACACTGGATGAATTCTCAAACAATAAAGGTGGGGTTGGCCTGGTCACAGTGAGAGAATGTTCATTATAGGCAAATCTATAAAATGCATACTCGTTGTGACTTACTTTTCAGTCATTCCTGGGACCAAAACCTTCTAGAAAGAAATAGCCTCTGCACAATCTAAACTCTTAGAAGTACAATTCAGTAGGATCAACTTGATTGCACAGGACAAATCTGTCTCTGGGATCTACTTTCTGACTTCTGCTTCCGAGGTGGTGCCAGTGGTAAAGAACCTGCCTGCCAATGCAGGAGAAGTAAGAGATGTGGGTTCGATCCCTGGGTCAGGAAGATACCCTGGAGAAGGGCATGGCAACCCACTTGAGTATTCTTGCCTGGAGAATCCCATGGACAGTGGAGTCTGGTAGGTTATAGTCCATAGGGTTGCACAGAGTCGGACACGAACGAAGCGACTTAACAGGCAGGCAGCTAGGAAGCAGGTGAGAACATCTTGATGATAACGTTTAGGGTGGGCAATTAGGAATTTTACTCCAGACGTGCCTTAATGTGTATATGTACCTGAAACACTAGATACCCACTTGCCATATTATAACCTTAACATATTAATCCCAGTATTTTAATCCTATTTTATCTACTTCTAAGGAAAGAGTTAGTTATTTAGTCTTGGGTAGAATTTTCTGGCAGGCTCTGCCAGAAATTAAATCTATTCAGTCCTTTCTAATCACTAAAATACTAAATTTGGGGAATCATTTTAATACCTATTTTTTAAGATTATAAAAATAATGCATGGACACTTCAGAAAATTTGGAAAACCATAGAAAAGTATAAAGGAGAAAAATAATCCCTCATATTCCCACCAACTAGAGATTACCACATTTTGGTACATTTCCTATGTTTATGAGTGGAAATCAATTTATAAATATTTAAATACAAACAAATATGTTTCTTACATATATAAAAGTTAGAGTCACATTTGGGATTCTGATTTTGACTCAGCATTGTATAGTAAACATTTCCTAATTGTCATAAAATGGTCTTCAAAAACATTTTAGTCACTGCACTCTTGTCTATCACACTGATAGCTCACACTTTATTTTTGTATAGTTATGTTTTTTAGGTATTGAATCTTATAAGTATCTGTTAGCACAGGACGCACGGTAGAGGATTTATAAAATTCCTTATTTATATAAGCTATTCTGATCACTTTGATGGGGCTTCCCTGATAGCTCAGTTGGTAAATAATCCACCTGCAATGCAAGAGACCCTGGTTTGATTCATGGGTCAGGGAGATCTACTGAAGAAGGGATAGGCTACCCACTCCAGTATTCTTGGGCTTCCCTTGTGGCCCAGCTGGTAAAGAATCTGCCTGCAATGTGGGAGACCTGGGTTCCATCCCTGGGTTGGGAAGATCCCCTGGAGAAGAGAAAGGCTACTCACTCCAGTATTCTAGCCTAGAGAATTCCATGGACTATACCCATGGGGTCACTGAATTCCTAGAATTAAAGCACACACATACAAATAAAAACTTTTAAAAGCAATTTATCCTGATTCTATTTTCTAAGGAAAGAGAACATGCCATATAATCCAGCTCTTCCACTTCTGGGTATATACCCCCAAGAACTGAAAGCAGGGACCTAATGAAATATTTGTACACCAGTGTTCACAGCAGCCAAAAGGTGGAAACAACCCACATGTCCATCAGTGGGTGCACGGATAAACAAAACATGGTGTATATATATGTGCTGCTGCTGCTAAGTCGCTTCAGTCATGTCCGACTCTGTGCGACCCCACAGACAGCAGCCCACCACGTTCCCCCGCCCCTGGGATTCTCCAGGCAAGAACACTGGAATGGATTGCCATTGCCTTCTTCAGTATATATATGTAAAGGCATATTATTTCAACTTAAAAGGGAAGGAAATTCTGATGTGCCACACACAACATAGATAACCCTTGAAAACATTGAATTAAGTGAAAGAAGCCAACAAAAAAAGAACAAGTACTGTATGATTCCATTTATAAAAGGTATCTAGAGGAATCAAATTCATAGAGGCAAAAAGTAGATGGTGATTGTCAGGGCCTGCAGGAAATGGGGAGTTAGGGTATAGAATTGCAGTTTGAAATGATGAAAAAGTTCTCATGATGGATCATGGTGATGGTTACACAAAAATGTCAATGTACTTAATGCCACTGAACCACACGCTGAAGAATGGCTAACATGGCAAATTTTATGTATGTTTTAACAAATACAAAAAAATCATTAAAAAACAGGAACCTCTGTGGGCTTTGCATCTACTCTTTTACATGATGTCAAAACAATCCAGGTTACAATATAACCATTTGTCTTTTTAAAAGTTTTATTGACATATAGTTGATTTACAATGGTATGTGAATTTCTGCTGTACAGAAAGTGATTCAATTATACAAACATACACTTTTATTAATATTCTTTTCCATTATGGTTAATCACAGGATACTGAATATACAAGTTTGTGCTATGCAGTAGACCCTTGTTGTTTATCCATCCCATATGTAATAGCTCACATCTGTTAACCCCAACCTCCCACTACATCCTTCCCTGAACTCTCTTCCCCATGGCAACCACAGCTCTCCTCTACGTCCTTGAGTCTGTTCTGTAGACAGGTTCATTTGTCATATTTTAGATTTCACATGTAAGTGATATCATATGCTATTTGTCTTCCTCTTTCTGACTCACTTCACCTATTATGATAATCCCTAATCCATGTTGCTGCAAAAGGCATTGTTTCATTCTGGTTTTCATGGTTGAGTAATATTCCATTGTATATATGTACTACTACTTTATCCATTCCTCTGTTGATGGATATTTAGGTTTCCATGTCTTGGCTATTGTGAATAGTGCTACTGTGAACATAAGGGTGCACGTTTCTTTTTTAGATTAGAGTTTTGTCTGGATATCTACACAGGAGTGGGACTGCTGAATCAAACGGTATTTCTATTTTTAGTTTTCTTAGGACCTTCCATTACTGTTTTCCATAGTGGCTGCACCAACTTACATTACCACCAACAACAGTATAGGAGGGTCCCTTTTTCTCCATATCTTCTCTAGCATTTGTTACTTGTAGAGTTTTTAATAATAGCAATTCTGACCGGTGTATGGTGGCATTTCATTGCAGTTTGATTTGCAGTTCTCTAATTAGCTATGTTGAGTATCTTTTCATGTGCCTATTGTCCCTTTATATTTCTTTGGAGAAATGTCAAGTTAGATCTTCTGCACATTTTAAATTGGGTTGTTTTTTGTAGCTGTTGAGTTGTGTGAGCTGTTTGTATAGTTTGGAAACTAAGCCCTTGTCAGCTGCATCATTTGTAAATATTTTCTCCCATTCTTTGAATCTTTTCATTTTGTTTATGGTCTCCTTTGCTGTGCGGAAGCTTTCATCTTTAAAGAACTAGCACTTGGTTTTATTGATATTTTCTATTGCTTTAAATCTCTATTTTATTTATTTCTTATTTGATCTTTATTATTTTCTTCCTTCTGCTGACTTTAGGTTTTATTAGTTCTTTTTCTAATTCTTTTAAGTGGCAAATTAGGTTGTTCAAGATTTTTCTTGTTACTTTGAGGAAGGCCTGCATTGCTATAAACTTCCCTCTAAGAATTGCTTTTGTGGCATCCCATAGATTTTTGTATGGCTGTATTTCCACTGTCATTTGCCTCAAGGTATTTTTTAATTTCCTCTTTGTTTTATTGTTTATTCATTAGTTCTTTTAGTAGTATGTTCTTTAGTTGCCATGGAATAATTTTTTCTCATTTCTTTTACTATTGCTGATTTCTAGTTTCATGACACTGTGGTCAGAAAAGATGCTTAGGATTATTTCTGTACTTCTAAAATTCGCCGAGGCCCATTTGTACCCTAGTATGTGGTCAATCCTAGAGAATGTTTCAGGTGCACGTAAAGAATGTGTACTCTGGTGTTTTTTTGGGGGGGATGGGGGGTTTAATGACCTGAACATATCAATTAAGTCTTAACTGTACTATTGTATCACTGGGGATCTCTGTTGCCTTATTCATTTCCTGTCTAGAAGACCTGTCCATTGATTTAAACGAGGTGTAAAAGTCTCCTATTATTGTATTCTTGTCGATTTCCCCTTTTATGTCTGTTAGTGCTGTTTTAGGCATTTGGGTGCTCCTATGGTAAGTGCGTATATACTGCTGTCACTGTTGTTCAGTTACTGAGCTGGGTGTGCCTCTCTTGTTACCCCATGGACTGCAGCGTGCCAGTCTCTTCTGTCCTCCAGGATCTCCCAGTTTGCTCAAACTCAGGTCCATTGAGTCGGTGATGCTATTTAACCGTCTCATCCTCTGCCACCCCCTCTCCTTTTGCCTTCAATCTTTCCCAGCATCAGGGTCTTTTCCAATGAGTGGACTCTTCACATCAAGTGGCCAAAGGACTGGAGCTTCAGGATCTGTCCTTCTAATGAATATTCAGGGTTGACTTCCTTTACAATTGACTGGTTGGATCTCCCTGCAGTCCAAGGGACTCTCAAGAGTCTTCTCCAGCACCACAGTTCAAAAGCATCAATTCTTTGGTGCTCAGCCTTCTTTATGGTCCACCCCTCACATTCGTACATGTCTACTGACAAAACGATAGCTTTGACTATATGGCCCTTTGTCGGAAAAGTGATGTCTCTTCCTTTTAATACACTGTCTGGGTTTGTCATGGCTTTTCTTCCAAGGAGAAAGTGTCTTTTAATTTCATTGCTGCAGTCCCTATCTGCAGTGATTTTGGAATCCAAGAAAAGAAAATCTGTCACTGCTTCCATCTTTTCCGTTTCTATTTGTCATGAAGTGATGGGACTGGATGCCATGATCTTAGTTTTTTGAATGCTGAGTTTTAAGCCATGTTTTTTTCACTCTCCTCTTTCACTCTCATCAAGAAGCTCTTTAGCTCCTCTTCCCTTTCTGCCATTAGGGTAGCACCATGTGCATATCTGAGGTTGTTGATATTCTCCCAGCATTCTTGCCTCCAGCTTGTGATTCATCTAGCCCACCATTTCACAATATGTACTGTGCATAAAGGTTAAATAAGAAGAGTGACAACGTACAGCCTCGACATACTACTTTCCACCAATTTTGAACCAGTTCGTTGTTCCATGTCCAGTTCTGTTGCTTCTTGACCCACATACAGGTTTCTCAGGAGGCAGGCAAAGTGATCTGGTATTCCCCTCTCTTTAAGAATTTTCCACAGTTTGTTGTGATTCACACAGTCAAAGGCTTCAGCATAGTCAGTGAGTCAGATGTTTTTCTGGAAATGTTGCTTTCTCCATGATCCAATGAATGTTGGCAATTTGATCTCTGGTTCCTCTGCCTTTTCTAAATCCATTTTGTACATCTGGAAGTTCTCGGTTCACATCCTGCTAAAGCTTAGTTTAAAGGATTTTGAGCAAAATCTTGCTAATGTGAAATGAGTGCAATTATATGGTAGTTTGAACATTCTTTGACGTTACCCTTCTGTGGGAGTGAAATGAAAACTGACATTTTCCAGTCCTGTGACCACTGCTGAATTTTCCAAATTTGCTGACCCATTGAGTGCAGCACTTTAATAGCATCATCTTTGGGGATTTGAAACAGCTTAGCTGGAATTCCATCATCTCCACTAGCTTTGGTCATAGTAATGCTTCCTAAGGCCCACTTGGCTTCACACTCCAGGATATCTGGCTCTATGTGTGAGTGACCACACCATTATGGTTATTTGGTTCATTAAGACCCTTCCTCGTATATTCTGGGTATTCTTGCCATCTCTTCTTAATCTCTTCTCTTTCTGTCAGGTCCTTACAGGTTCTGTCCTTTTTCATTCTCATCTTTGCATGAAATATTCCCTTGATATCTCCAATTTTTTTGAAGAGATCTCTAGTCTTTCCCATTCTATTGTTTTCCACTATTTCTTTGCAATGTTCACTTAAGAAGGCCTTCTTATCTCTCCCTGCTATTCTCTGGAACTCTGAATTCAGTTGGATATATCTTTCTCTTTCTTCCTCGCCTTTTGCTTCTCTTCTTTCCTCAGCAATTTGTGAAGCCTCCTCAGACAACCATTTTGCCTTGTTGCATTTCTTTTTCTTTGGGATGGTTTTGGTCACTGCCTCCTCGTCAATGTTATGAACCTCTGCCCATAGGTCTTCAGGTATTCTGTCTACCAGATCTACTCCCTTGAATCTATTTGTAACTTCCACTGTGCAATCATAAAGAATTTGATTTAGGTCATATCTGAATGGTCTAATGGTTTTCCCTACTTTCTTCAATTTGAACCTAAATTTCACAATAAGGAGCTGATGATCTGAGCCACAGTCAACTCCAGGTCTTATTTTTGCTGACTGTATAGAACTTCTCCATCTTTGGCTGCAAAGAACATAATCAATCTGATTTCAGTATTGACCATGTGGTGATGTCCATGCATCTTTTGGTTTGTTGGAAAACAGCATTTGCTATGACCAGTGTGTTCTCTTGACAAAACTGTTAGCCTTTGCTCTGCTCCATTTTGTACTCCAAGGCCAAACTTGCCAGTTGTCCAGTTATTTCTTGACTTCCTACTTTTGCATTCCAACCCCCTATGCATATATGGAGACAAGTGTAAAATCTTGTATTGATTCTTTTGTCATTATATACTGTCCTTCTCTAACTTTCTTTATGGCATAGGAACTCTGTTCAATATTCTCTAATAACCTAAATGGGAAAAGAATTTGAAAAAAAAAAAAAAAGAGTAAATATATGTATAACTGAATCAGTGAATTTCTCCTTTTAAAGTCTATTTTGTCTGATATGAGCAATGCTACCCTGATTTCCTCTCATTTCCAGGAAATATGTTTTCCATCCCTTCACTTTCAATCTTTGTGTGTCCTTTGACCTAAAGTGGGTCTCTTGCAGGCAGCATATTGTAGACTCTTGGGGTTTTTTTCCTTCTTCCTTAATCCAATTTGCTATTCTGTCTCTTTGGATTGGAGCATTTAGTCCATTGACATTTAAGGTAATTATTGACAGATAACTAACTACTGCCATTTTAACCTAACTTTCCCATTGATTTTACATTTCTGCTTTATCCCTTTTTCTGTTTCTTTTGTGGCTTGATGATTTTCTCTTGTATTATACTTATGTTCTCTTCTTTCTGGTTTTTGTGAATCTACTGTTATGTTTTTGATATGTGGTTATCCTGTTTTTCAAGTATGTTAACCACATCCTATATCTACTTGCCTTCGACTGGTAATCATATAGGCTCAAACACATTTGAAGATATGAAAAAAAAAAATCTACTTTTTCTTACTCTCCTCAGACTCATTTTATAATTCTGATGTCCTCTTTTACATCTTTTATGGTTCATTGTGGTTATCATTACTTTCACTGAATTTTTTTTTTTTTTTAAGCCATGTTCTGGCTTATTAGGATGATTTGCTTTCTAATTGTGATTTTCTCTTTCCTATATATTTTTTCTTCTTTCCTATTCAGAGAAGAACTTTTGATATTTCCTCTAGGATTTAGTAATGCTGTTTCTTTTAGTTTCTGCTCATCTAAGAAATTCTTTTTTGTGCATGAAAAGAGCTATTCTTTTTTTAAAAATGTTTATTTTATACTGGAGTATAGTTAGGTATACAGTGAAGTGACTCAGTTATACATACACATGTATTCATTCCTTTTCAAATTCTTTTCTGATTAGGCTATTAGAGAATATTGAGCAGAGTTCCCTGTACTACACTGTCAGTCCTTCTCAGTTATCTATTTTAAGTATAGTAGTGTGTATATATCAATCCTAAACGCCCAACTTATCCCTTCTCCTTGACTTTTCCCCTTCAGTAACCATAAGTTTGATTTCTGTGAGTCTGTTCCTGTTTCGTAAGCAAGTTCATTTGTATTTTTTAGATTCAGCACATAAGTGATATATGATATTTGTCTTTGTCTGACTTACTTCACGTAGTATGAAAGTCTCCAGATCTATCCATGTTACTGCAAATTGCATTATTTCATTCTTTTTAATGGCTGAGTAATATTCCATTGTACATATGTATTACATCTTCTTTATCCATTCATCTATCAATGAAGATTTAGGTTGTTTCCATGTTTTCCCTATTGTAAACAGTGTTACAATGAACATTGGGTGCATGTATCCTTTCAAACCAGGACTTTGACTGGATATATGCCCAGGAGTGAGATTATTGGATCATATATATGGTAGCTCTATTAAGAAACCTCCATACTGTTCTCCATAGTGGCTGTACCAATGCACACTGCCATCAACAGGGTGGTAGGGTTTCCTTTCCTCCACATTCTCTCCAGACTTTACTGTTTGTAGACTTTTTGATGATGGCCATTCTGAGTGGTGTGAGGTAATATCTTACTGTAACTTTGATTTGCATTTCTCTAATAATTAGCAGTATCGAGCATCTTTTCATGTGTCTCTTGGTCATCTGTATGTCTTTTTTGTAGAAATGTCAATCTAGGTCTTCTGCCTATATTTTGATTGGGTGATTTATTTTTTTGATATTGTGCTACATGAGGTGTATAGACCTTGGAGATTAATCTCGTCAGTCTCATCATTTGCAAATATTTTCTCCCATTCTGTGGGTTGTCTTTTTGTTATGGTTTTCTTTGCTGTGCAAAAAACTTTAGAGTTTACGTAGAGTTTACCCATTTTTATTTGTTTTTATTTCCATGACTCTAGGAGATGGATCCAAAAAGATACTGCTGCAATTTATGTCAAAAATTTATGTTTTTCTCTAAGAGTTTTATAGTATCAGGTGGTCTTACATTTAGGTCTTTAATACATTTTAAGTTTATTTTTCAGCCAGTCTATATATGCTGGTTGGAGCACTTAATAAATTCATGTTTAAGGTAATTATCAATATGTACTTTCTTGGTGCCATTTTGTTACTTGCTTTGAATTTGTTTTTGCAGGTATTTTTCCTTCCCTCCCCTTTTTTCTCTTGTGATCTGATGACTAACTTCAGTGTTTGGATTTCCTTTTCTGTATCTATTAGAGATTTTCAATTTGCAGTTACCATGAGGTTCTGATATAGCAATCTATATATAAACAAGATTGCTTTTAAGTTGCTGGTTTTTTTATTTCAAGTGCATTTTCAATATCCTGCATTTGTACTCTCCTCACAACTGCTGGTTTTGGTATCATATTGGTGTGTGAATGACTTCCTACCTCTGTACTTCTTGGAGGACCTGGGTGTCTGTTTCTTTCTTTAGGTTTTGGGAAGTTTTTAGCCATAATTTCTTTATATGTGGTTTTGAGCTCTTTTTCTCTTTCTTCCCCTTCTGGAATCCCTATTATGCATAGATTGGCATGGTAAATTATCCAAAGGTCTCAAATATTGCTTTCATTTTTTTTTTCATTGACCTTCTGTCCTGATTGGGTGTTTTTCATTATTCTATCTTCCAGGTTACTTATTCATTCTTCCGCATTATTCATTCCATTATTCATTGCCTTTAGTTCATTTTTTGTCTTGGTAAATGAGTTTTCTAATTTTCCTTGGTTCTTTTTTTTTTTTTTTTTTTTAATTTTCTAGTTCCTTTCTACAGTACTCTGCATTTCTGTTGACAGCCTTTCTTAATTCCTTCAGTATTTTCATTATCTTCTTTTTGAGATTGGTATCTATTAACTGAAGAGGTCTGTTTCATTGCCTGCTTTTTCAGGGGAGTTCTTTTAGTCTTTTAACTGGGAGTGGTTCCTCTGCTTCATTTTACTTCTATTTCCCTTACTCTGAGTTTAGGAGAAACAGTGGTCTTGGAGGCCTATTTATATGTGGGAGCATCCCAATGGAGCTCATGTGGGATTAATATTTTTGGTGTGAGGGTTGTTTATTGTATGGATGCTTGCTGCCTCTTTCCTTAGTGTGGGCTAGTCATTATCCCCTTAAGAGGATATCCAGATGCAGTTGCTGGTGCCCAGTCCTGGGGTTCTCAGCAGTGGTGGTGGCTCACACACGCCCCTAGAACATGCACTGGGAACAGAGGCAGCTCGTGACTGCACAGGGAGTCCGGGAGGACGGAGTCATTGGCTGGAGACCTGCCTAAAGCACGGAGCAGAGCAGTGCTGGCAGCTCCCGACCACCTCTGAAGCCCTAGGGGCAGTGCTGGTAGCTCACGACCACCTCTGAAGCCCTGGGGGCAGTGCTGGTAGCTCACGACCACCTCTGAAGCCCTGGGGGCAGTGCTGGTAGCTCACGACCACCTCTGAAGCCCTGGGGGCAGTGGTGGTAGCTCACGACCACCTCTGAAGCCCTAGGGGCAGTGCTGGTAGCTCACGACCACCTCTGAAGCCCTAGGGGCAGTGCTGGCAGCTCCCGACCACCTCTGAAGCCCCGGGGGCAGTGGTGGCTTACAACTGCTCCTGGAGCTCGTGCAGGCTGTGTCTTGACCTCTGAGCGCTCACAAAGGAAAAAAGGCTGTAATGGCGAGTTCCATCCCTCCCCTTGCACACCACCCACACAGTGATGCCCAGCCTCTAAAGCAGACCAGGCGTCTTCTGCCTACATCCTCAGGTGCAGTTGCAGACTCTAGCATCTTGAGGTTTCTGCATAGCCCACCCCACTTTACTCCCTGGATCTGATCTCTGAAGCCTGAGCTTCTCTACCAAGCCCCCACCCACACATGTGTTTCCGGGTGGTGAGTGCAGAGTGGTGACTGGCTGTGCAGGTCTCCCTCCGTTCCAGCTGGGGCAAAACCAGTTGCTGCATTCTCCAAGGCTCCAAAGCGCCCCCTCTGTTTCAGCTGATCTCCCATTCAGGGGACTTCCCAGGGTGCAAGAACCTTTCCTCTTTCACAGCTCCCTCCCAGGAGTGCAGGTTCCACCCCTAATTCCTTTCTCACTTTTTTGCTTTTCTTTTTTCTTTTGTTCTACCAGGTTATGTGGAGATTTTCTTGTCCTTTCAGAGGTCTGAGGTCTTCTGCCAACATTCAGTAGATATTCTATGACAGTCATTCCACATGTAGATATATTTTTCATGTATTTGTGGGAGGAGGTAAACTTCATGTCCTAATACTCCGCCATCTTGACCACACCCCCCACCCATATTTGCCTTTCTTAACCCATAATGTTTGGTTTCAAAATTTTATTGCCTCTGCCTTTGGCATCATTAAAAAGAGGATATGATATGAATATGGTTTTGTAAAGAAGATTCAGATATTTGTATTGTCCTTAGACTATGAAACTCAGCTTCCCTGGTGGCTTAGACGGGAAAGCATCTGCCTGCAATACGGCAGACCCAGGTTTGATTGCTGGGTCAGCAAAATCCCCTGGAGAAGGAAATGGCAACCCACTCCAGTACTCTTGCTTGGAAAATACCATGGATGGAGGAGTCTGGTAGGCTACAGTCCATGGGGTCACAAAGAGTTGGACAAGACTGAGCAACTTCACTTTCTATGTTTCTTTGACTATGCAAATTCAAGGAAATTACTCAAATTCTCTGAGTCTGGGATCACTCACTTTCTTAAAATAGGATTGTAATATTGACCTTGAGAGTGCCATGGAAATCAAGTAAAATAAAAGCATTAAAGAGCTTAAAACTACAAACATCAACAGTAATATATATAATGCCAAATATTGTAATAAAAACTAGGACTACCCTATAAAAAAGCCATAGAATCTAAAAGCTATATTGAATTAGACAGGAAGTAAATTTAGGATGAAATTTGTGGCCCCCATTTTTTGGTATGACTTTGCTAATGTGTGTAATGTATGATATTGCTGATATAATCTAAAGTCAACCTTAGGAAGCCAGTTTCTTGAATAATTATCACCTTAAAATATTACTGAAATGCATTTATTATTAGTTGAAGTTATAATTACCACTGATAGGTTAGATTGCATTAACTTGTCTTTTGGTTAACCATGAAATTTGACAGAGGATAAATTTGTACACTTAAGAAATCTGTCAAAAGATGAAATGTATTATATTCTGAAACATGATTATTCATGTTCATGATTATTGATGAATAGTGAGGACTTACTAAAAAAACAAAAAAAACCACACAGCATACTGTGTAACGAGGAATGAAGTGTGATGGAATTTCAGTGCACAGAATTCCTAACATTGCCTGGGGGAGGAAGAAAAGGTTTCACATTGGACAGACCTTCGAGCAGCCTGAAGGGCAGGAGGGGGATCTTGTTATTCAAAGGGCAGACAGCATGTGCAAAGACAGGACCGATAATCGAATGGTGAGTGCAGTGTACTGAATTAGAGGAAGTGGGATACAAAATAGAGATGGAAGGATACCCCTGGCATATATTACTATCAAAATAATGCTCTATTTTAGACTTTTAAACTTTTTTTAAAGCAGAAGAATAGTTTTAGAATGAATATGATAGTCCTGTAATGGCCTGGAAGAGCAAGAGCCCAGAGACTGGAAGATTAGCTGGGAAACTGCACTAGCCCATGTGAGAGGTACGTGCTAAGTCGCTTCAGTCCTGTCCAACCCTTTCAGACCCCATGGACTGTAGCCTGCCAGGCGCCTCTGTCCATGGGATTTCCCAGGCAAGAATACTGGAGTGGGTTGCCATTTCCTACTCCAGGAGATCTTCCCAACCCAGGGACTGAACTTGTCTCCAGCTTGGCAAGTGGATTCTTTACCACTAGCGCCAGGTTAATAAAGCCCTTAATTAGAGCAGGGGGCTAGGAGAAGATAGGATGTGATAGTTCACTGTTAAGCAGAGAGAACTAATGGGACTTGCTAACCAATTAGTGTGAGGGACGGGGAAAACTCAGGATGATCTGGAGATTTTGAGAGAGAAAAGGTTGTAATCTGTTAAGAGTGCAATAATTAGATCTGTAAAGAGAATTTTCTACTAGCTAGGTTAGGTCAAATTAATACATTTCTGAAGTAAGCTCAAACACAATATTAAAGTATAAGATGTTCTACTGAGAAGGAGCTGTAACACACATGAAGTATTGTGCAGGTTTTAGAATAATTCTGAAAAAACTGACTAGTAGATAAGCTTATAAAGTCCTATTAGGAATAAAGGATAGAATGCAAGATTAAAAGCATAAAATATTACATAGACAATAAAAGTTTACTTAAAATTTTGTATTTTTAAACAACTTGGTATTTTGCAGTCATTCATTGATCCATTTAACCAGTAAACATTTACTTTGCAGCATCTATGTACCTGGAAATATATCCGATGCTGGTGGCTGTATACTTCTCACATGCTGGATGTGGTGTATGAGGAAAAGATGAGACAAAGGTAACTAGAAGGCTGGGGACCAGAGCAAATGCATAATGGATAATGCCCTTTACTGAAAGAAAAAGAGAAGGAGCAGGTCTGGAGGGAAGGAAAAGACCCGGTGTTCTACTTTGGACAGGTTAAGCTGAAGAGCCTCCCAGGCACCCGCGTAGGAGTGCAAACAGGCAGTGGTGTAGATGAGTTAAGACTGCATCCCGGACAGGAAGGACACCGGGTCTGGATGAAGTCATAAGAGTGTGGTGAAGGTATTAAAGATGGGGCAAAAGTTTGAGATCAGATGTCTAAAACATTCTGAAAATTAAACGTCATAAAGAGTAGATAGATCTAACAAAGGAGAGTGAAATAGAACAGTCAGCTGGGAGAAGAAAAACCAGGTAAGCCCAGCATCCCAGAAGTGAAGAAAGGCTCTGATGAAGGATGGGGATAAGCTGTGCTAAATACACTGTCAGACCTGGGGAAGCAGAGAACTAGAACTAGACCTGGATCCGGAAACATGGAGGTCCCTGGCCGCCCTGACAGCCTCCCTGGAGTGCAGGAGACAGTGAAGACAGAAATCTCTGAGGAAAACCAAGCGATGGAGCAGGAGGCGGGAGGGGAGAGTGAACGGAGAGGTGGGAGGTGGTTTCTATGTATTTACTGATGCCTTCAAGGTGGGGAGATGTCACAGCCTATTTACATGCCAACGGCAAAGAAAATGATGGTGCAGGAGACACAGACGCCAGAAGGCAAACCCTTCAGGAAGCAAGGGGGAGCATCCAGTGCCCACCTGGAGCCGTGCTGCAGGTGGGGTGGCAGACCTGAGGTGGGGAAAGGGCTGGGGGCAGGCTGACCTGGGGACAGAAGCGAGAGGAAGAAGTGTAAAACGGAGTGAGTGAATTCCTCAGAGAGAGACAGCAGGATTGCCTGGTAGCATCTGAGGGCACATTTGGGGTTGGTGGTCTTAAAATGAGACCAGTGACTTTAATGACCAGTCATTTTCGTTATAATCATCTGAGCTGCTCAAGGGCAGGTGTGGCATAAGCAGTGTTGGATTTGACCAAGGGTGTGGTTTTTTCAAGAAGTGTAACAGCCAAAAAGAGAAAGGGAGTTAACTGCATTTGAAGATAAAACCAGCAGATAGTTACCTGGTTTTCGTTCTAAAAGCTGCTGTAAATGAAACACGGCTTGTTCATAGTCCTGTTTTCTGAACATGAGATCTGCCATCATCTATAAAGGTAAAAGTTGGTTCTAAAAATACAGCCATGTATTTCACAAAGCATATTATTCCTATCAAGGCTGACTGCTATGAAAACACATAGGAGAAACATGAGGGCAAAGTTTTATAAAACAGAGCCATTTAAAATTCAAGTACACCTTAAGCAGATTAGCACTGAGATCCATCAAGGATGTGAAACAGATCTCTCTGTTCACAAAAACTATTTTTAGCAGAAAATATGTTTTAAGCAGTTATTTTTAAAACAGAAATTTGAAGGAAACTGCACTCTATGTGTTATCATAGAGAAGACACCTCACTGGACTTTGTAAAAATAACAAGAAAATCTTTTAAAAACCCAAAATAATATTTCAAAGGAATTTAAAACGAGCAAGACTTACTGAGATTTTCTTATTATGTGTTTTAACAGGGAGAGTTCTTGTATTTTTCAGTTACAGTGACTCATTTGTCAAATTATTAAATGAACCTCACAAACTGTCATCTATGAAGCTGTCTGAAAAACTAACAAAGCCTCAACCCTCCTAAAATTGAGAAAGACAAGCAAAACTACTTAAAACACAGTGTCTTAAAATGTTATATGAAGAATTTTCTCTTTAATTCAGAAAGTCTGACTGAAACTGTTAAAAACTCCAGCATGTTTAAGTAAATACTTTAGTCTTTAGGAAATTATAACTTGATCACATGAACCATTCCTGACCAGGCATCCTTTCAGTCATACAGAAAAACTAAAAATGTACTAATAATCTTAAAAATATTATTTTTGCCAAAAGCCAAAAAGAGCCCGGCCGCCCATCTACTACTAGTGTTATCAGGTAAAATTTGAAACTGCCACATGGAATAAATACAAAACACGACTGCCTCGCTGGCTGAAGTGCCCTGGACTAACCATGGTGGCGGCCTCGCTGTCCTGGTCGCTCTGGAGAAGCAGGGCACAGTGCCGCAGGCAGGCGTCGGGGTCGTCCTGTACCAGGTACAGTCGGGCCAGCTCCAGCGTTATCTGCAGAGAAAGGCAAGGGTAATCAGAAACAGTCTAGAGCAGAAAGTTAGCAAAGTGTCTAGGGCACAGATGTCACTTGACCAAAAGTTAGTGCAATAAAAATGCCAACCACGACAGGCAGGTGAAGCTATAGGGTTGCTCATCTCTAGTTTCTCTTATACTGGAAAAATTAAGGAAAAACAGGCTGCAACTCACTTGAAAAGTAGAGAGAGACAAAGCATTGTGAAAAGAACAGGTCCAAAATTAGCAGCTAAGATTCTAGTCCAAGCATCTCCACGATGGGGCCACGTCCCTTTACCTCTCTAATCCTGTTTCCTCATTTGTAAAATATCAATTAAAGGCTTAAAGCAGATACGCTCCAGATTTACAACTATGATTTCAGTCACTTCAGTCGTCACTGAACAAGGCACCTGTTTGGTTGTGACTTAAAAAACACTATTTTTGCCTTATGTCTGAAAGAGTTATATTAATTCAAAATGTTCAATCTTAAACTTCAAAATTCTAGAACATGGCTGTCTTGTGTTTTACATCACTTACATATTTAGACACTTACCGGACTATTTTTTAAAAATATTAATCATCTACCAAGATCTGAGAGTAGAAAATCCTAGAGATGCTAGCTGAAAACTATCAACACTAGCAGACGGTTCCTGTGGGGAACTGACTGCCCCCATTCCCCTCTGCCTTCTGGCAGGTAAGTCAAGAGAGAGGTTTGAAGGAAGACACATGCACGTGAAACTACAGGAAGCATGTAAAAGAATGAAATTAGAACATTCTCTAACACCACACACAAAAATAAACTCAATATGGGTCAAAGACCTGAATGTAAGACCGGACCTATAAAGCGCTCTGAGGAAAACACAGAACACTCTTTGACATAAGCTTGCAGCAGCATCTTTTTGGATCCACCTCCTAGAGTCATGAAAAAAAAAATTAACAAATGGGACCTAATTAAATTGAAAAGTTCTGCACAGCAAAGGAAACCATAATAAACAAGATAATCCATAGAATGAGAGAAAATATTTGCAAGCAATGTGACAACAAGGAATGAATCTCCAAAATTAACAGCTCACGCAGCTCAATATTAAAAAAGCAAAAAAACCCAACCAAAAGATGGGCAGAAAATCTAAATAGACATTTCCCCAAAGAAGACATACAGATGGCCAAAAAGCAGGTGAAAAGATGCTCAATGTCACTACTTATCAGAGAAATGCAAATCAAAATTACAGTGAGGTGTCACCTCACACTGGGTCAAAAATGACCATCATCAAAAAGTCTACACCAGGTCTCCCGCATTGCAGGCAGATTGTTTACCAGCTGAGCCACACGTTGAGGTTTGACAGAAAACAACAAAATTCTGTAAAAACAATTAACCTTCAAAAAAAAAAAAAAAAGTCTACATCAAATGCTGTACAGGGTGTAGAGAAAGGGAACCCTCCTACACTCTTGGTGGGAATGTAAATTGGTACCACTGCTATGGAGAACGGTATTGAGGTTTCTTAAACAACTAAAAATAGAACTATCATATGATTCAGCAATGTCATTCCTGGGCATATATCTGGAGAAACCATAACTGGAAAAGATACATATATCCCTACGTTCACAGCAGCACCATTCACCACAGCCAAGTCATGGAAGCAACCTAAATGTCCATCAACAGAGGAATAAAGAAGATGTGGTACATATTAAAATGGAATAGTACTCACAAAAAAGCTGAAATAACGCCACTTGCAGCAACATGGATGGACCTAGAGATTATCATACTAAGTGAACTCAGAATAACTAAAATCATGGTATCATTCATATGTGGGATCTAATTGTTAAAAAATGATACAAATGAACTTATTTACAAAATAGAAACAGATTTATAGATATCAAAAAGAAACTTATGGCTACCAAAGGGGAATGTAGGGGGGGGATAAGTCAGGTGCTTGGGATTAACACATGCACACTACCGGGTACAAGATACGGTTTCCCCTGTAGCTCAGCTGATAAAGTATCCACCTGCAATGTGGGAGTCCAGGGTTCGATCCCTGGGTTGGGAAGATTCCCTGGAGTGGGAAAGTATCCCACTCCAGTATTCTGGCCTGGAGAATTCCATGGACTGTATCGTCCATGGGGTTGCAAAGAGTCGGACCTGACTGAGCAACTTTCACGAACGAACACTGTACAGCACAGGATCTCTACTCAACATCCTGTGATAACCTATGTGATAAAAGAATCTGAAAAAAAAGAATATAACTGAATCACTTCACTGTATACTTGAAACTAACATTATAAATCAATGATACAGGCCAATAAAATCAAAATAAAATTTTCAAAAAATACTGGCCATATATATATTTTCTACACTAATATTATCTTTAACACTTATTCTAACATTGTGCCAATTGAGGTTAAGAGATTCAATCTAGCCACTTTTGTAACATCCAGCACTAAACAGCAACTGATATACAATAGGTATTCAGTTAACTGAACTGAATCCTCTGGATTCAGGAATTTGAGATTGAGAAATTGTTTTACAGTAATTCTTAAAACATAGATGAACATAAAGAAAAGCTTACAGATTTACTTTTTATCACTTGTTCCATAATAATTTTTAGACTCTAACATTATTAATTTAAGCCATCATGTATTTTACAGTATTTATAAAACCAATATTAATATTTAAACTTGTATTTTTGGTACATTTCTTTTCAAATCTTTATAAATAAGCTATTAAGAAGTTTACATTTGGGGAATGAGATGACATCTGGAATATAAGGTCCTGAAAATTTTATAAAGGTACTGACCTTATTATCTGTCTCACAATGAACAAGAGCTTCTCTATAAAACTTAATTGCTTTTTCATAGTTTCGCTGAGCAACAGAATGTTTTGCAATCTCTGCACAAATTTCAGCTGCTAAATGTTTCTGTGCAGGAACTGCATCTGGCTGTTCCATCTGAACACGTTTTAGCACCCGAGCTTGTAATTCTCGAGCCTAGTAAAATGTAAGGATAAAAAGCAATTAAAAAAAGAAGTAGAAAAGAAATGAAACAATTCTCAATAATTCACATGTAGCATAATTTTACAGGTTTATTTAAGCATTATTGGTCTTCAATCTAACAAAGCCTGATCCAAAGATAATGTCCTAATTGAGGTCTTCAAAAGGTACTTGTTTGCAAATGAGCCATGCACTTATCTTTGAAACTTAAAATACTATAAAAGTACAGAGTCTTTTATATGCACTCTCTGAGGAGGAAATGCAACCATGGAACAAATATTTAGAAAAGATGTCTAGATACTATCATTAAAAATTGTAAATGTTTATTACATTAATAAAATAGTACCTAAAAGTTATTGAATCAAATATTGGCTGGTTTCAGGGAGTAAGTACATCCACATACTGTCAATGGCATATAGATCAGTCTAGTCTTTCTGAGGGGAGCACCCTCGTAAAACATGCTAACTCTCTAAAATCACTGAGGCTATTGAACTTAGCTGTTCCATTCTTGGGAAGGTATTAAGGACATCACTTAGAAGGAAAAATTTTAAAATGATGAGTCTGAAATCTAGAGATTTTAAACCCATTAATAAAAATCTACCATTAAAGAAGCCTCAAAGTCTCCAAGATGCTAATACTGAATTATTGTTCCAAACATTAAGAAACAGCATGT
The DNA here is from genome assembly GCF_033118175.1 of Dama dama. Classification (NCBI taxonomy): domain Eukaryota; kingdom Metazoa; phylum Chordata; class Mammalia; order Artiodactyla; family Cervidae; genus Dama; species Dama dama. The sequence continues at coordinate 33,121,251 of NC_083713.1, read as the reverse complement.
CTTAGAGAACAGTCTTTCTCTTGAATGTATGTGCACAAACATTGAACAAAATATTAGCAAATATCTTTAAATTCCAGCAATATCTTTTTTAAAAAATCACAAACTGTCATTTATTTCAGGAATATAAGGATGGTTTAACATTTGAAAATCAATCAATATACCACATTAACAGAAAAAAAATTGGAAAAAAAGTCACATGACCATCTTGACAGATGCAGACAGTGCAGTAGATAAAATTTAAGTTATGTACTAAAAATACTGTTAGCAAACTAGAAATTAAGAAATCATCAAAACATATCAGCCACTTATATTTAGGAATACATCTAAGGAAACATGAAAAACCTCTACATTTCAAAATCACAAAGTATTAACGGAAATTAAAGAAGATATAAATAAATGGAAGAAATAAACAGAAAGAAAAGTGAGTTTAACTCCCGCCTGTGACACTACTTGAGTGAGTTCTTACAAGTTATTAAACTAAGCTTCTTCGGTTGTAAAACAGGATTAAAAATATCAACTTTCCCTAATTGTTATAATAATCAGCAATGATATTTTTAAACAGTACAATCCACTGGCATTCAAATGTTATTTCTATTTGACTTATCTTCCAGAACAGCTGGGTCAAAAGACTGTCTTTTTTTTTGTATGTGGTACGTTTCCTTCTGAGACCACCACCCACCCTCATTCTGTCACAAACGAAGGTATTTTCATTACCTGTTGCAATGAAGTGACTGCATCATCAGGTCTGTCCATTTTACTGTAAACTTTTGCTAGAAGAACTTGAGAACGTCCATCCTCCATGAGGGCCGACAGTTCATTTACTATGAAAGAAAATATACTGGGAAAAGTTATGATTCATTTAAAATGTTTACATTTTCCTACAAGTTCTTAAACTTGATTCTGAAAAATAGTGAATTAAGCTTAATAATGTTCAGTAAGTTAACTGAAGAATGGCCAAATTTGGCAGAGGGGGAAGGATTTATGATTAAAAAGTGGCCTGAAGAAAGGTTAAAGAGCTGTATAGCAACTGGAGACTCTTCTTAGACATATAAGAGAACAATACAACACAGTAAGAATTTCGATTTTCATCAAGTGTGTAAGCATTTCCGTTTATCGAAGTTATTCAGAGACAAGATAGGGTATTTGGTACATGCAATTAAGATAACTGCTATTTTTTTAATAGTAGAACTTAACAAAGTGTATATATATATATATATGTACACACACACACACACAATAAACACTGACTTTGATGTCAACCTGTCTGGTTTCAAATGGAGGCTTTATCACTTGCTAGTTAACAAGATACAAATTGAACAGGGTATCTATCCTCTCTGTTCCTCCCTTTCATCTGTAAAGTATAGGAAATAATAATGCCTATCTCAAAGAATTATTGTAAAAGTTCAGGTTCATAAATTATTAAATAAGTTAATAGATGCAAAGCAATTAAAACAAAGTCTTGTACATGGCAAGTGCTCTTTCAATATTTTATAAACCTAAGAGTATTAAAAGAACTCTAGATAATTAACACAAGTTGTTTCTCCCACCATTTATCAGGTGTGTCATACTATGTTTGAAGCGGTTTACGTACATTGTTTCTTTAAACTGTCCACCTGAGAGGCATGTTTTGTTATTGCTATTTTACAGGTAAGAAAAGGCGTACAAGGAACCACAAGGAGGCTGTGACGATGGTGAGAGCAGGCTGGAAGGAGAGGTCCGCGGGGCGACAGCATGCCCCTGTGGAGGCCGTGTAAGCCCCTGGAAGACTCCAGTTAACTCTGAGCGAAATGGGAGACAAGGGGTAGCTTGAGCCGGCGGGTCCGGGCTTCCACTGTTTAAAAGGTCCAATGCTGCTGCTGGGTTGGGAGTAACTGTGTCGGGGTGTGGGGTTGAGGGTGGAAACAGGGAGGCCAGGGGGAGGCTACTGCTGTAATCTACATAAGCAGGGACAGGGTGACAGTGGTAGAATAAGGAGACACAGGAGAATTCTGAATACATCTGGAAGAGCCAAGAGGGTGTCCAATGGACAAGGAGAAGGGTGAAGGCAAGGATTTTGGCTCTCTGAAACTGCAAAGAAAAGATGAAGTTACAGAGATGAAGGCCGCACAGGGAACAGATGTGGGATATAGGCACATATCCTATATCTGCCTAGAGGCAGATAAGGAATTCAGTTTCAGACATGTTAAATTTAAGATGTTTATTAGAACCCTGGTGCTACTCTTTATCAGCTAGGTGAACCTATAAACATCAAGAAAACTGAGTATCAAATTGTTAATTTAAAAATGGAGATAATTATATCTGCCTCAAAAACTAATGTAAGCACTAAGGCATCTAAGTACCCACTGGCTGTCCTAAGCAAATAATTATTAAATGAAAGTATTTATACTGAATAAATGTAATAGGCTTATGCCCATGGAAGTAAAACATACTCCTTTAATCTCTAAAACCTTTTTAAAAATGCACATCCACATTTTAGGCCATCTGTAGTGTTTCAAGCGAGGTCTGACAAGACTCATGCAAGTATTTCTATGGAATTAAAAAATGCATTCAACTTAGTAGGCTTTAAGCATCAACTTCAAATATACACTGGACTATTACTTAGCCATTACCAATAATGAAATAGTTTTATCCGCAGCAACATGGACGGACCTCGAGATTATCACATTAAATGAAGTAAGTCAGAGAAAGACAAATATCATATGATTATCACTTATATGTGGAAACTAAAAAAAGATACAAATGAATTTATTTATAAAATAGATTTACAGACTTTGAAAACAAATTTATGGTTACCAAAGGGGAAAGTTGGAAGGAGGGATAAATTACGAGTTTGGGATTAACAAAGACACATCACCATAATCAACAAGGACCTACTATATAGCACAGAGAACTCTCCTCAGTAATCTGTAATAATCTATATAGGAAAAGAATCTGAAAAAGAATGGCTATATTGTATGTGTATATATATCATATATATGTATAACTGAATCACTTTGCTGTACACCTAAAGTTAATACAACATTGTAAATCAACTGTCCTCTAATAGAAATAAAAATTAAGTTAAAAAAACTTCCTTTATGTCGCTTTGGAAAGTAAAGTGTTTTTCTATAACACAATTAACTTTCATAAATCTGTTTATATTTTTAAATATCTTATTTTATTAGATTGACATTCTGATAAGTGAAACCAACCTCACATATACTAAGGATGTAATACATACTAATATAATATCAAAATTAAAAGGATCAGATATATCAGGTATACTTTTTAAAATTAGATTTTCATACCAGGTTCATGAGCTAGAGCATGCTGAAGAACTTTTTCTGCTTTATCATACCACTTCAATTTTAATAAGAGCTCAGCCAGGTCATAGCAGAGATAATTTTGTTGTCCACTTTTCAGAGCAGCCTCATAATAAGTGATTGCCTAAACAGAATCCATTTCAGTTAGGAAAAGAAAAGGCGGTGAGAGTGGCATTCAAGCATAGATCCCACACACATCATGACTTACAGCAACCGGAAGTAGCCTAAAAGCAGCTTATGCGCGGACTTCCACTATTGGTTAAGAATGCCATTTTTCTTACAGAATCACACATCACAGAAGGCAACTAGTATTTCTTCTAACAAAAAACAAAAGAAAAGTACTCAAAATTTTTATTCCAAAAGTTAAGTGAAATTTACTGACTGAAAATTCTTTGCTAGGTGTTTTATATATATGTTCAACAGTTACAAGGAGTAGGGCAAGAATATAACAACTAGAGGAAAATCCATTATCCTAACTAGAAAGCAAAAAGAAAAAATCCTCAAAGCACATGGCTCAAAACTGGTTCAACAGAAAGGATATCTATTATGCTTTGTCATATAATGAAAGAGATGTTAACAGTAAACATATCTTAATTTACTTGATGGCAAAATTTGGGTGTAAGATGAAGCCTCACGTAAACTTTAGGGTAGCAATGTAAAATGAAGCAGAGAAGAATCTGAGACACCGAGAAAGTCCTTAACACAAATTCCAGATTTGTAACAACAAATTTGGGGTTTCAACCATTAAGATACAAATAATGCTTGCTGAAGATCTCTCATCGAGCAGGGGGTTCGTAAATTTGATCCAACAGATATATCTTAAAATGTGAAGTATTTACCTTTGAGTAGTTGTGAGTTTTCACAAGGGCTTTCCCAATTTTGCTTGCCAATGTTCCGTCCTTTGGGTTGTGATTTAGTGCTTGCTCATATGCTACTATGGCTTCCTCAGGCTGATGTTGGCAGATACAAAAAACAAGCAATAAAATAACAGCTTAGTTGGCTCCCATTAAATGGCAACACCTCTGTAACTAAGCTCTACATCTGGAAAACTTAACAAGACTAATAAAGCACATATTAATTCCAGAAACATTAACAATTTCAGGGAAATGACAGTCACTAGTGCAGGTATTACTAGGACAATCCCAACCATACTAGGTAGGCCTAGGTCCTCATAAGTAGTCATATGAGAACTGAGAGATAGCTTCTTGACTTGTCATCTGGCGGTCATTAGAAAAGACAGAATCAGAGAGTCAGAGGATCGCTTCCCTTTGAAGAAAACTCCATCTTAGCCAGTAGCTCTTCTCACCCTTTTAAAGGTGACTCTCACTTTACTTCTGGTATCATCTCTATCTCAAATGACAGTGCTGAATAACTGGATCTTCATTTGAAAAAAATAACTACAACTTTTTAACTGTCATGGTGGTCTCCTTTTTATTGTGATGACCCAATCTTCAACTATTAAGTAAACATTTGTAAAATTAGTAAAATGAGAGGAGGGGAACTGGATAAAGGTGGTTAAAAGGTACAAGCTTCCAGTTAAAAGTATTACAGATGTAATGTACAACATAATAATTAACAGTGAGGTATATTATATGTGAAAACTGTTGAAAGAGTAGATTCTGAGAGGTCTCAACACAGGACAAATATTTTTTTCTATTTTTAAAATTTTGTACCTATATAGGATGATGGATAGTCACTGAACTTATTGTGATAATCATTGCATTATGTATGCAAGTTAAATCATTATGTTGTATCTTAAACTCACAGTGCTGCATGTCAATTATAGCTCATTAAAAATGGAGGAAAAAAACCCAAATTCCTTTCAGTAGAATGTATACTAATCACAAAGAAGAATTTTTAGTTTTTTGTTTTATTTTTAAATCTACGTACAGTAGTATCAAAAACTTTACCTCCTGAATATTCATGTATGCATCACCAAGGAGAAGAAAAGACCGAGAACTGGGCATCCTTTCAGCCATTTCTCTGGAAATCAGATGAAGTCTACTTAGTATAATGAAAACAATTTCTTCTTCTAAGCCAATAAAAGAAAAGCTCATGTAAAGTAATTAGCCTCCAACTAATATAAATGAAAAAAATAAATAAAAAGTATAAAAAAAAAAGAAAAGCTCATGTATTTCAATAAACGAATAGCCTTTGAGTACTCTTTTTATATCCCACAGTATAATACATACTATTAAAACCCTACCAATACTCACACCCAGATTGTTTATGCTAGGTCAACAATTTTTTCCATTAAATTTTTCCATTTCCTGAAAAGCAGGTAGAAGTATACTGACAAGATAGAAATATGTAAGCTCTCATTACCCAGAAATATGTTTTGCTCTCCTTAATTCTAAAATGATGTGGGAATGAAGTTCCAAAATATGACAAATATTTATTGTCATCCTATGTGTTTTGAGCGCTGATATTCATGTAAGTCATATACAGCAATAAAAATACAAAATTTTCTACTTCAATATTTGCTGCTTTTTATCTACAAAATGTAAACTGCTAAAGGTCAAAATACCAGCTCAAATAATGTGATGCTAAGTCTTTAGTGTATACCTCATTTAATTGGTCCAAAAACTAATGAGAAAAGAGAATTAAGACTTTATAGATAATGCTAGGAGTTCACTATATAGCTAATGTGTCAGATCTGCTTAAAAAAATAAAATAAAAAACTATGCTTTTAACTACTATACTATAATGCATCCAAATACATGTACCCGATTTTAAAATACGGCCATATCATTAAGATGATAGTGCTGATCTTTTAGAAATATCATAGAAAACATAACTTAGGAAACTCCAGCCCATGCAACTATACAACTATACAGGAGTGCTTCTCAGTTTCTTTGCGTCACTCAGTAACTACAAAGAATCTGAACAGATTTCTGGGCTTTGGTATTTACAAAGTATAGATGAATCAGCATGACTTAATTCATCAACATTCTTAAGGATTAAAACATTAATTTTCTTTCACATGGATTGTGTGCTTGTATCTATCTTTTCGTTTGGGGAGAAGTGTAAGGGCAGCCTGTGTGTGCATGTGCACCCTCAGGCCTATGTGTTATGTATCCCACCAATCCTAACGGCATCAGCGTATGACACTTTAAACCCCTGCCATGTCTATAATCCATACCTTAGTGTGATGTATACTAAGCCACAGTTCTCTTCTGCTCTGAGACAGTGTTAAACATGACTACTCAGTCCCTGAACTGTTACATTACATAATGCTTTCAAGCTATTAGAATACACATAATTGTTGCTCTTTTCCTTCCCACCCAGGAAGAGTCAAGGTCCAAAAATAACACCTGAGGAGGGAGACTGAGCTGAGAAACTGGAGGGAGTCACAGGTTGAAATAAATCCTAATTACTATGATTCAGGTTTTAGGGAGAGTGTGTAACCTGGTTAGAGTGATTGTGGCTGGTGGCAGGAGAGGAAGCAAGAACACATTAAGGAAGGGATCTATAAAGTATACGAAAAGCAGCTAAAAGGAAGAAAGAAATTTGGGGATTAATTTTAGGAGATAAATGTGTTAAAATATAATGGGCTGAAAGAACTATTTACCTGTAACAAGTGATATACAACATTTTCTCTTTTCTGTGCTTCAGATATATATCTGCCATTTTTTCCTTGGCCTCTATGAAATACGGCTGCTCGGCTGTAACATTCCGAAGCATGCTTAAAGCCCTCTCCACATCTCCCTGGGCCAGAGCTAAGTCTGCGTTAGCGATAGTGACACGCAGCTCTTCAGATGTCCCAGAAAATTCATGGATGGCATCTTGTAAAATTTTGGCTGCCTCGTGCTGTAAGAGTGACATCCAGATAACATTCAAAACTATAACAAATCACACTACAAATGAAGGTCTTCTAATACAGAATGAACAATAAATGGTAGCACAGTTTTGATATTTGTGATATATTGATCGATTTTTGATAAGCACAAAAATTTAAAACTAAATTCAGAGACCAAATTAAGATGACATATTTGTTAGCTGAAAAGTGTTCTTATAACTATGACAACAGCAGTTGGTACATAAGAGTTGCTGCGACTATAATTTAATAAACATTTATCTTGCATCCAGCATTGTATTAACCCATTACTTCTTATGACAATCCTCCAAGGTAGTTACTATAATTACCTCCACCTTACAATAAGGAAAATAAGACTCAGACAGTTAAGGAGTTAACAAATGATGGAACCAACCAGCCTGACTCCAAAGCCTAAATTCTTTGTCATGTTCATTACTGCATCTTCAGTGGGATCCAGTCCACAGTCACCCTCTGGACCAGATGGTTCTTCATTACATAGCAGGTTATTCCCTACACTAGGACACCATTTTTGTTATATCCCAGGTGAATATATTTCCTAATTTCCAAATCTGTACCTCAATGAACCTAAAATATCATTTATTTTAATTCATCTCAACTTAGGAGATTCTAAAAAAATTCTAATTTAAGAAATGTTAAACCAAGAAAAAAAATTGTGCATTGTAGAATCAATCTATAATAGAATTGGTTCTCCTCATTAAATGCATTTTATGTTAATTTGTTAGTGAAGTAGAAATTCTTTGAGCTTTGGCAAGTACCTAGACATAGCCTTAATTTCCACTAAAATATGAAATATGAAGTAACTGATTAGCACCTGCTGTAACTTAAAAAAGATATAAATGATAAGTTCCTCATTTTCTATAAGATTCTAATTCTTTTCTCAGATTTGCATTCATGTTTGCTTCCATCTGGTGCCAAATGATGAGAAACAAATTTTCTAAACTTAATCACTTGTTCAAGAGAATAATTTTCGCATTTTCATTTCCTATAACTATATATACTTGGATAACAAAGTTCAGATCTGAGCAATTAAGATTGACCTACCTGTTCTCCATTTAAACGGTGAACCTCTACCAACTCAAGAAAGATTGATAAACGATGGCTTGCATCAATTTCAGTTTTTCTGTATTTTGACTTTGAGGAAGATCCAATTCTCCTCATTCCTGGTAAACTCATTGCCATGTGCAGAGTTTTAATTGCTTCTCCTATTTCTCCCATTTTCTTTTGTGACTGAGCTTTTATCAGATGATAGAGAGGATATTCTCTCACCTGAAAAAATAATATTCAGAAATCCTTCCTTGGAGTGCTTACAACATCAACACATAGTTTACAATCCATAAAATGCTACGATAATAGGAAGGCTGAGGACAGTCTACCCTGTGAATGCATGACGTCTTTTTCTGTCCTCTTACTCATGTTCTGATCATTTACCGAAAAATCAGAATTCAGGTAACCTGCCACTACCGAGTATTCCCCTGGTTCATAAACAGGTGCTGCTACCACGACAGGAGAGAAACTGCACACAGAGTTTAGAAGCCCAGCAAGTGTATGTGAAGAAATTATTTTAGTTTTCAGAAAATGAAATTTCTTTATCTGAGACTTCTCGTACTGAAATGTAAGTTATCAGATTTCTACAGTTTCTTTTTATTTTCTAATTCTAAGATTAAACATTTCAGGGCATGTTAATCAAACATGGGTTTTTACCCTTTGATACTACTCTGAAATGTGTACTACTGAAGCTTCTGTCTTTAGTTTGGCTACCAAAAGCATATACAGAAAAAATAAGAGAATGACAGACGATGAGGAAGGAGTCAAGAAAAGAAGATGGTCCAGAATGAGATGATGTGGCAGCTATCTAACCTCTAGGATGGCTTTAGTCCTCCTAAGGCTGGGTTCTGAGCCAGAGCTAGGCATCAGGTTTACCTGTTGTTCTTGTGTAAACAATCACGCTTATGCTCTGATCTCAGAGATCTTGATTCATTGGGTGGGGTGCTGGCACTGGGGTCATGATGTACCACTAGTCTTAAGAACTACCATCCTAAGAACCAAGTGTTACTTTCTGCAAACCTTGCCTGCAACTTGAATTCTCCAGTTAACTAAAGGGTTCTCACATCAAAGAGTCAAAGACACTGCCAGACAAAAGAAAAAGTCTGAGGAGTTCCTAACATGACTTCAGGAAGCCTCTGAAACTAGATTTTCTATAATGCTCAGGGATATGGGATGTTTATACTGAACGTCTTGGATAGAAACCTATCCAACCTTATCCAAACCACATACCAACTTTCAAAATGACTAGGCATTCTGTGATGATGTATCCAAAGTTATTAAAAATCAAGGTCCAAGAAAGAGACAAATAATAAAATAAAAATCCTAAAACATAAAAATGTTTGGCACAATGCTCTATGTTAAAAAGCAGAGACATCACTTTGCTGACAAAAGTCCATATAGTCAAAGCTATGGTTTTTCCAGGAGTCATGTATGGATGTGAGAGTTGGACCATAAAGAAGTCCGAGTGCCAAAGAATTGATGCTTTTGAACTGTGGTGTTGCAGAAGACTCTAAAGAGCCCCTTGGACTGCAAGGAGATCAAACCAGTCACTCCTAAAGGATATCAACCCTGAATATTGGAAGGACTGATGCTGAAGCTCCAATACTTTGGCCATCTGATAAGAACAACCAACTCATTTGAAAAGACCCTGATGCTGGGAAAGATTGAAGGCAGGAGGAGAAGGGGACGACAGAGGATGAGATGGTTGGATGGCATCATCAGCTCAATGGACATGAGTTTGAGCAGGCTCTGGGAGATGGTGAGGGGCAGGGAAGACGGGCATGCTGCAGTTCATGGGGCGGCAAAAAGTAGGACAGGACTAAATGACTGAACAACAACAATGCTCTATAGTTGACAACTATCTTTATATATATTCACAGTACATTTAATGTTCATTAAAATCGTAGAGTATTATTATATAAGTTTCATAGAAAAGAAAACTGAGGTGCAGAGAGCGAGAGGTGGAAAGACCAGACACCAGTTCCAGGTCTTTTGTTGCCAAGTCCATATAGTTTTGTTAAACTAAACCACAGGTGCCTCCATTTTTTTCTCCTACTGCTAACGAGTTCAAAACATTTTCCACTAAAAAAATGCATTTATTAGCAAAATGTTACAGGCTAAAATACAAAATAGTTGAACATGTAAACATTTGCTAAAGGTTTAAGGACAGCGATATGACTTATCCACTTGAGTCTGGAACACTTACCTTAAAATTATAGCTCAGGCATAGTTCAAGAGACTGAGAACACAATTTGAATTTTTCCTGAGACAGATAAACCTGAGCCATCAGGAGATGAGCATCGGCATAGGAAGGGCTGTGTTCTAGGCAATGCTGCAGGTTATTGTAAGCTGCTTCGATATCACCTGGTGAGGAAACAAATCACTACTACAGTAAAAAAAAAAAAAAAAAAAATGATTAAGAGGAAGTCTGAGAGAAGAGGGAGAAAAGTAGTCTATGGACAGTTCTGGTGTTTGAACTTGAAGTCCTCAGCTTAAACTACCTGCACTACTATTAAATCGCTTCACTTGTGTCCGACTCTTTGAGACCTTGTGGGCTGTAGCCCACCAGGCTCCTCTGTCCATGGGATTCTCCAGGCAAGAATACTTGATTGGGTTGCCATGCCCTTCTCCAGAGGATCTTTCCGACCAAGGGATGGAACACCCATCTCTTATGTCTCCTACACTGGCAGGCAGGTTCTTTAACACTAGCGCCACTGTCCACTTCTTTCTAGTGTGCATGAAAGAATATATCCAAAGCCAGGCCATCCCCTTGGTGATAAGGAGCAAATCAGAGTATGTGAAAAGATCAGAATCCATCACCACTGTTACTGACAGTCCTATAAATGTACTTTTACTTTCCTTGTCTAATTTTTTAAAATTTTTAACCTCTTTAAAATATGTAAAACATAGAAATTTAAATAACTGGAATGTTACAGTGCCACATTAACAAGAAAGATTTAGTCTAGCAATCATTCTTGGCCAGAAATTTTACTACTGCACAAAAGACAAAAAAAAGCATAGGAATATAGTCCAGAAGTTTAGAAATGAGAGTTACAGATTTTAAATGCCTCTTAATGCTAACTGAAACATTCAAATGTTCTGGAAACACATCTATTGTATATCTAGAAGTCATCTTTTTTTTTTTTTTTAAATTGTAGCTGTTTTACAGTATTGTGTTAGTTTCAGGTATAAGTAGTGACTCAGTATTTTTGCAGATTATATTCCATTATAGGACATTAACTACATCTGGGAGTCTTAAAACAGAAGGAAATGATCAAAATGAAAGTGATGGAATACTGGATTCCACCTTAGCTGACAGCAAAGGGAGGAAGAGGCTCTTCAGAGAAACACCAGCACAGACTCTAGGTGCTAGAAGTTTCGTGATATAACCCACATTGATACACATTTAGCCATCTCATAAACTGGCCTTAAGCAGGTACAGCTAGACCAGAGCCCTGTGTAACTCTGTTAAATTATTATCTGTTCAATAACTCTCTGTGACCTTACCTGACACCTCAACAGACAAAATAAGGCTTACAGTCAGGCCTTCGGTCCCAAAGGCTCAACCTTCTTATAACAGAAATCCATTTAAACAGAAAACATTCTTCTTAAAAACAGGGGATTGATAAACAAAAATTTGGCTGAGTTAGTACAATAACTTATTAAAAGAAGTGTCAAAATCTGTCAATTAACCATCAAGCATAATAAATATTAGAGTTTTCATTCTGATGCAATCCAACACTCAGAACTCCACAGGCAAAAAAAGAAAGATGGTTAAGCATAATAAATTTGCAAGCAAACTACCACCCCCACATTCTTTTAGGAAAGATAAGGATCACGGAGATAACCTGAAAAAAAGTGATTATTACTGGGACTCCCCTGGTGATCCAGTGGTTAAGAATCTGCCTTGCAAGGTGGGGGACATGGGTTTGATTCTTGGTCAGGGAACTACGATCCTGCATGACACGGAGCAACTAAGCCCATGCGCCACAGTGAAAGATTCCACGTGATTCAGTGAAGATCGTGCATACTGCAACTAAGACCTGATGCAGCCAAATAATAAATATATTTTTAAAAAGAGAAAGATTATTTCCCCAAAGAAGGGTTTGCAAACAAGAGCCGGGAAAAAAAAAAAGAGAGAACTATGTGAATAACTGAGATCTTTTTTGCTTCTTCTATAAAGGTAAAGCGAAGGAATATGGCCAGTTAGCTTTAGAAGGCCACTAATTACTTAAAAATGGACAAACAGGTCATTGTTTTGGGGAAAAAAGGCCATACAAACAAGTATCACATCAATATCACATTCTTATCTGAGAGCGGCTCAAATTCTCCAGAGGAAAAAATGAAAGAAATTTCTGTCCTGCAGTTCTGCCTTTGTCAGGGTCTTCTGTAATAAAGAATTTGGCTGGCCTTGGTTCCTGGGAGACCATCTCTAAATCTTGGAATCTCCCGAGCAATAAAAGTGTCTTTGTTATTCCTGGTAGGCCCTGATAACTTATGCTAATGTGACTAAGGGCTGGCCAGGTCAGAGATCCCAACCATGTGATTAGCGGGGTACGGACTCTGAGTCATCCATACCAGCCTGACCTGGGGAAAGGGAGCTGGAGGCTGAGTTTAATTATCATGTCTATGTAATAAAACTCTTGGGTACTGAACCCTGGGTGAGCTTCCCTGCTGCTAATGTTCTAGAGGTGTTGTCATATGTTTATGTGTCAGAAAGTTGATATGTCCTGACTCCTTCACACGTGGGACCCTCCCAGACCTCAACCTCTGCATCTCTTCCTTTTGCTGGTTCAGATGGATATTTTTTTGCTATAAAACTCTAATCCTAGCTATAGGGCCTTCCTGACTTCTGTAACTCTTCCGAGTAAACTACTGAACCTGAAGGGAGTCGTCAGAACCCTTAAATTTGTAGCCAGCAAATCAGACATGCAAATGGCTCTGGGAACCTCTGAGCTTGTGGCTGCCGTCTACAGCTAGGGCAGTCTGATGGAGACTGTGCCCTTAACCTGTAAGTCTGGCCCAACTCCAGGTAGTTTGTACCAGAAGTCACTGCAGTTGGCAGCTTAGCAAGAATACGGCTGTTTAGACATGTGCCAGCACGGTATCACATTATTTCAGGCTGCTCTTTTTAACAATGGGGTTAATGTACAAGACTTTCATTCCTAGCAAGAGTTAGTCGCTCAGTCATGTCCAACTCTTTGCCATCCCATGGACTGCAGCCCACCAGGCTCCTCTGTCTGTGGGATTCTCCAGGGAAGAATACTGGAATGGGTTGCCATTTCCTATTCCAGGGGATCTTCCTAAAACAGGGACTGAACCTGGGTCTCCGGCATTGCTGACAGATTCTTCACCACCTGAGCCACCAGAGAAGCCCTTAACTCCTAGTGAAAGTGAAAGTCACTCAGTCGTGTCCCACATTTTGCAACCCATGGACTGTATAGTCCATAGGATTCTCCAGGCCAGAATACTAGAGTAGGGAGCCTTTCCCTTCTCCAGGAGATCTTCCCAACTCAGGGATCGAACCCAGGTCTCCTGCATTGCAGGCAGATTCTTTACCAGCTGAGCCACAAGGGAAGCACTTCATTCCTAGACACTTTGGCAATGAAGTATTACTATTAATATACTGAGACTGATTTATATAAAGATTCAAAATAAATAAGTGTTGAATAAATTAATCACAGAACTCAAAAGTCCCATTTGAATTATCTAGTAGGTGACGTCCATTCTAACTGAAAAAGAAAGTAGAAATATCATGTGGCTCAACAGAACTCACTTAGGAGAAGGTATCAGAGAATCACTTCTTACAACTAGAGTATTTTAGAGGTGAAATTAACTCTTCTGATAATTTGGTTCTTTTTTAAAAATAGTTAAAACCAAGACCCAAAAAATTAGTAAAGTCAATCTCTTAACTCTTTCTATTATGTATAGGAGGTAACTGAATGAATACATTTAAGGTGGTTTCTGCCCCACAGGACTTTACAAACTTACTTTACTCTGCATAGCATGTAGCCAGCAAAGACACATATATACATAAGGCCCATATGATGGTCTACTTACATATGTATTGCCAAACATGTGTGTGTCCTAAAACGCCAAGGTTACAGCTGAGGTAATTTTTTTTTTGAGGTTATTTTTTTAAAGCTATGAATTACCAATCACAGAAACTAGATAGGAGTTAATTTATTTCCTAAGTATCTGAAACCTGATAAACATAAGATTTGATTATGCCAATGAATCAATAATGATGGATTATGATCTGTTCAAAGGAGAGATTAAAGACTATAAATTTTTACTGCCTGGCCTTAGTACTATCTGATGGACTCTTTTTTAAAGTGGTAGAACTATATTTTTCCAGAAGTTCATTTGAATCACAAAAGTTTATGATAATCTTTTGTAAAGAACTAAATAGTTAAGAGTTGTACAGTTTTATTCTGTATAAAAATTAACTGTATAAATTAATTAAAGTTTAATTAATATACTGTGCATATGTAAAATGTGTATTTTGTGTGACTATTCTTCATATATGAGGGGTGCTTAGTTTGTTCATACTTGTTCTTATCAACATCAGAATATAAAGGTTATTTTAAGCTTTTAATGTACACCTTACCTGACAAATACTTCACTTTTGCTATTAGGAAGACAGCCTGCAGAAGACCAGGAACGGTTCTGACTATAGTCTCCAGGATTGAGGTACAACGTCTGAGAAGTAGAGAAAGAGGTTGCCCAGGACTTGCAGGCTAAACAAAACAAATCAGCAAGTCATTTTCATAAGTTTTTAACAGTATTAGGCTAAAAATAAACACATTATTAATTGTAATGTGAAGAGCAAAACCCAAAGCTTGCCCAATATCTCACTATGACTAGATTAATACTAGTTTATCTCCCTGGGATCTATGAACAGACTATATAAACGATGGCTTTTGCTCAGCAAAATAATTGTGAAGTTACTATACTGTTACTAATTTGATAACATATGAAAGGAGCGTTTATGTTCAAAAGCTTTATCAAGGAAACACACCTGTTCAAAGGAACAATGAGAGGCAGAGTTTCTTGCTGGAACTGAGAGTCAAGGGAATGTGAGTTCTAATTCTAAAGCTGTCTTGGGAGTTTACTCAATTCAATAACCTACACCACCCTCGAGAATACTGCAAAGTCAGTTTTTAGAGAATTCAGATTTTGTCATCCTAGTAAAAATTCAATGGCAGAACACATGCATGTACACTACACCAAATGTCTCATATTCTCCACTTTTCTGTCTGACATGTTGTAGGCCCTCAATTTTTTTCTCTTTTAATTAACAATGAATTTAATAACTAAAGTCGTACTAGACGACTTGTTTATTCTTTTAATGGCTATCTACTCAATCTTTATCCAGCAGTTATCTGCTCACAACTTAGAAATGTGATATTAGATTTTAAATGTCCAATGTTTACTCTCCTGCGTTACCTTACTAATGCTCCTTCCTTTATCTGAAGGACCATCCTCCCATCCCCATAACCTTACACAGATTCTTAACTGAAGCACAGCCTCTTACTGACAACTGACCCTACAAGGAGCCACTGTTACTAACAAGAAAAGTGTGGTATCTTCGATGCTGAGGCACCAAAAAATGTGTGCTCAAAAGAATTTTCAGAGCACAACTATTGGTGCCTAGAACACTTCAACTTCTTGAAATTTCTAAAGCACTTATCTAGGTAATAAATTTTTTTTTAGCATTCTTTGTCTTATTAGTCCTACAGTAGCTTCATATTTAGTTTTGCCTCTTTTATAGGGCTAAGGGTCCTTATGTGTCTTAAAGATGAGGCTTTTAAAACTTTACACTGTAATGGATATAGTGTATATTCTTAAAATACATTTACTTTTTCAGTGCAATTGAAAATAATGAAAGTACAGGTAACAGGGCGAGGTTCTAATGTCGTCTGCCCCTTGCTAAAAATTACTCATTGAAAACAACCATCATTTTTCCTCTAATTTCAGAACGAATCATAGTAAAAAATCCAGGGCTTATAAAGACAATCTCTAAGATAATATCTGCTTGATTTTTTTAAAAAAAGTGTGTATTTGTAATAGGGCCAAAGCAGTAGAAAGAGAGCTGGAGAGACAAGTCTGCCTTTTTGATATTTCCCCAGGAAAACAGCATTTTAAGTGCTAATTAGATTCCATCATGCCGATGAAGCTTACATTATGGAAAAATAGAATGTCTGTGCACTAGGGACCCAACTACAACTTAACACATTATTTCTTGCTCCTTTTACAGTTTACTCTCAGGCCAGCTGCCAGAAGAAGCCTTTTAAAATGCTGAACTGGATCATGTGGGAAACCCTCTGGTGGCTCCCCACTGTTCTCAGAACTGAAGTCAGAGAAATTACCACCAGTTCCCAATGATACCTTACGGTGACCACTCCCTGCCTCCTCACTCGGTCCCAGCCACTCTCCTCTCCTTTGTCCCTTTGGGCCACTGCACAATGGCTCCTTTTGCCTGAAACACTCTATGGTATATTCCCACATGACCTTGAAGTTTTTGTTCAAATTTTACCATCATAATGAGGCCTACCTAGACCACCTTATCTAAAATTATTGCCCCCTTTCACTCTGTTCTGTTATTTTCTCCTAATATACTACAAGATAGATTGATTGTATTATGTCTCCTCCTGCTAGTATTCATGTATTAAGAAGGCAAGGAATATTGTTTGCTTTTACAAAACTATTTCCCCAACTCTGAACAGTCCACTGGGAACCCTACAGCATTTGTTGGATGAATTCTAAATACTGCATGAGTACTGAAAAATGCTTTCCAACTCATGAGCAACTGAAAGCAGATCATGACTGGAGAAACAGATCAATCCCAAGTGCAATTCCAGAGTGGTTAGTTGAAAAAAATTGGTCATGAAAGTCTGGAAAAGGATATGATGATCAATAAAAGGCAGCGTAAGCTCCCTAAGGAAAGGTCATTATTTTCATTTCCTTGTTAATACAGTTACTGAAGCTGTAACTTCAGGGAGAAATCAGGGAGAATACTAAAAACTATGCTTTCAAGAATGAAGTATTTGATAGTGCATGCCATGATATCTCTATGTTGAATTGTGAGTTGAACATAACAAAGTTGTGTCATCTGCTTACTGCCTGTAATAAAAGAGCGCTGATGGATACATGTCAACTTGGAATGAACTCTGTGGTAATACAACAGAGGGTTACATTCTCAGTGTTACTTGGAGCCACATAGGCAGATGATGTTTGACAACAAAGATCCATATAAAACAGACGACAGTTAGGACCCCAAAGGATACAATAATCTGTAATTATGGGATAAGTATGAGGAGATAAAATTTCATAGGGACAAATGTAGAGTCCTACACTTAGGTCCAAAGTTATAGTGATTAACAGATCTAAGGACTCTGGTTAACTGTTAAATCAACAGGGGTTGATAATGTAATGTGATTCACAAAAAAGAAACTGATGGACCTCCAGAATTAGGAAGCAAAGAATCTGATTTAAGTTTTGCAGGCCAAATCCACATTTGGAATAGCGAGCTTAATCAGGCACTGATAAAATCAAGAATATCCTCAGACTCACAACCAGGGATCTCAAACTATGTCATAAAAAAAAGAAAGGGTTGGAAACCTGGGACTGTTCAGAAACATGAAAATTAATTTCCTACATCTGGTCTGTGAATGAGGAATACACTAAGTAACTGGACTTGCTCCATGTCACTCCAGAGAGCAAAAGGAGGACCAGTAAACAGGTGAGTTTTTTAACACAAAGCAAAATCTGACTTAACATAGGAAATACAGTCTAATAATCACAGTTACATAAGAACTGTATCTTTGAGTGCATCCAAAGATGGGATGGACAGTTAATGAGGATATTATAGAGTAGATACTAATACAAGGCGGATGCCTAAATTAAATGACTTCTAATAGTTCAAATTCAAGATTTTAAGATTTTATGAATTACAAATCAATATTTATAAACCAAAACATTAGCTGATAGTAATCATTACTGTAAATATTTTCATTAAAAACTATTTCAACTAATATAGATACAAATACTTTCATTTTATAGTCTCATCTGTAGAACATAATTTATTAGTACCTTTCATAAAACATCATGTAAATGCATCTTTGAAAATAAGTCCCAGAAATACACACCTGCATTGGACAGAAATTCAGATATTCTGTAATAATTTCTAGCAAGAAATCAGGATTTAACTTTTCAAAATACTGTATGCCAAGAGGTAAATCCTCCAATTGTGAAAAATGAGTGTCCAGGACATCATCTAACAAATTAATAACCTCTTCTTGTCGTTTATTTTTCTTCATAGCAAGAACTGCATGTAAATAGGTTAATTCCTGCAAAATAAGTAGTTTTCATAAATTACTCCATACAGTTATAAAGCCATTTATTTCTACTTAGATTTCAAATGTATATGAAGAGATATTTATAAGCACTATTTGTTCAAACTTAAATATTAGTTTACATGGATTTTTAAAATCATGTGGAAAATTAATAAACATAATTACATATTAAAATGAGTGCATTAGTCCTCTAAACCCATTGTTAAATTTTTAAACATTGAAAATTTCATATTTAATAAGCAGTTAGAATCTACCCTGATAAAATAAAATACTATACCGCTGATTTTCCAATAGACTGCTGAACTTCACTAAGGAATTCTAGATGCTGATCTGCATCCTGTAGTTGCCCTTCTATTAATTGACACTGTATAAATCCTAAAAAGAAAACAGATGAAAATGGGAAAAATCCACATCATTCCAGGCATGTACATCTTAAGTTAACACAAACAATATTAAACAAGGTTTCTCTTTTTGGCCATAAAACAAAGTTTTAGATTAAAAAAAAAGATTGAAAAGAAATGGGTAGCTTTGTATGCACATAAAATCAGTTACTAAGGAATTCATAATTTATGGGAATTATCTCATAAAAATCTATTACCTACAGATAGTTTTTAAGAAACAAAAATTCTATTTTTAAAGGTACATGAATTTTTTCTGTAGATAATAGAGAACTGTTTAATTTTAGGAAACTACAAAATATGTCTTTTCTTCTTGAAAGGCAGGTATTAAAAGCAATCATTATTTGCATCTGTATGAGGAACATTCATAGATACAGTTATCATACCAATTAGAGCAGAAACACTGGTTTCATCTAGTGTCATGGCGGTCTTATACCACTTCAAGGCCTCTTTAACTTTCCCATGTAAAATCATTTGGTATCCAAGCTCTGTAGCAAATTCTGATTGCTGAGGATTTAAACTAAAAGCTTTTTCTAGCAATGTTTGGGTTTTCTGAAGAATGAGTTGACTACGTCCACACTAAAAAGAAAAAAAATTAAGTTAAACTAAAACAAGTCTACTAAGATGGAAGAATTTGTTTTTTCTAAATGTACATATGAATAATTTGTATTTCACAGATGAAAAATATGGGGAAAATTATTTCATAACTGAAGAATAATAAATCTACTGCATTTACTATCTAGATAGTACATCAAGAGTTTATATCCTATCAGAACTTAAACATCCTAATGAGTACTGCTTTTAAAAAACAGCTCTCCTGAAAAATGTATTGCTTCTATGGTACTCCACCAGCATGTTTTATAACTCGCTTTTTAAATTGTTTCATGACTGTCTTATAATTAGAGAAGAAAATCATTATTTAAGGTTTATATATATTTACATACATGTGTGCATAAATACAGGATAATATAGAGAGATGTATATGTTTTATTGAACTTTTATTGCATTGAAAACTAGGATAAGAATTTGATTTACCCCTAAACACAAGTGTGCCACTAGTGAGAACCATGCCTTATAATCCTCTTGAAAAAAAGCCTTCAAAAATATTTCAAGAAATGGCAATGTTGTCAGAATTAAGTATATACTTTTTGAACATCATTACTTTGAAGACTTCTTACTTACTGAATTGTTTGATTTGCTGTAAACTAGTAACAATTATGCGTCTGCAGTAGGTAAATAAAAAATGTTAATATTCCCCACTAACTCAAATTTCTGTAATGGGGAGCAGTTTCCCTAAATTTCATTTGATCTGACAACCTTTGTTTTTAATTAAGAGAATTCAGTTTATTCATGTCCTTTAACAATTAATAAACTTAATTATTTTCTTTCAACTTTATTTTAATAATTATTTTACTTACTGTGCTCTTTTCCTTATTTTTTTCTAGCATAGTTTCAATCCTCTCATTTCTTGTATTGGTTTTAATATTCTGCTATATTTATCTATTCCATTTCCAATTACCTTTTTATGGGTGCTTGTCATAAAAATCATTTCTTTACTATTACAAAAAGTAAGACAGAAACCATTTCCTCAACCCAAATAGTCTATTACTTACTTCGAAACATTTAAAAATCAGTTTTAAAAACATATAGCAAAGAACAACCTTAGTCATAAATGCTATGCTCTGGTTAAAATAAATCACTTTCCATTTCCTTTGTCTGGAAGGCACTTCCGTATTAAAGGATTCACAAGTGCCACTTCCTCCATGAACCCTCCATGATGGCTTTTTATAGCTGGAAGCTGTATCTCCTCTGAACTACCTCCCTTAAGAATCTATCACATACTCATAGGCACATCTATGAATTTTCTAGTATTTTCACTCCAGGCCATATGCTTTTTGGTGCCTCAACATTTGTGACTAATTTTATACTTCCAGCTACAAATAACAGAGCTTTGCAGTACTCTTACAATTCTGCTGAAGGCTATTGTGATTGTATAAAAAAGTTGAGCATTCTGTGGTTCCACGGCATCCAACGCATTTCCTAAGTTTTCCAGCTGGGTGGCAGCCTAAAACAAAAGTATTCAGTTTAATTTTAAAATACACTAAGAATAAAAATAGCATAATACATGGCACCTACATTAGTAAATTAGTATTTATATGTTAAAAAAATCTTTGCTTTTATCAATTCCCCTTCTTCCAATGAAATCATATGGTGCAAGAGGGTAAAGGATCCTTCCATAAAAAGTGCAATGATTATAAGTAAAAATTGCATTATAAAATGTGCATCTTTAATAGTTGTTACTGAATAGAAACCTTTGGGTGATATCCAAATATTCAAAGATACCTATAATATCCAGTTAACTATACATGCCAAGCTCCTTCTCCAATAATTTATGACACATATGAGATATGAATGATAACTTATTTTTACAAACATTAATATTATATGAGGTGAGTCCTCGGATTACCTATATAGCCTGGTTTATATTTAAAATATTTTCAAAACCAAAAAAATCAGATACTTGAAAAATAATTTCAATGCCTGGAAAATTTACTCTAGATTTGCTCTACTAAGATTCTTCTAGTATTTACTGAAGTATTTACTAGGTACTATCACATTAACCCATTTAACCCTAAATAAGAGTCTAAATCTATTATCTGTTATATTATTGACTTCAGAGTGGATTTTGGCATCCCATAAACCAAAAGGTATAGTCGACGTGTTCATTACCAGAGAAACGTGTACCTTATAAGGTTCAATGGGATTTCATCCTAACCCATTTAAATTATGCAAACTCAATAAAATTGTAAAAGTACTATGAATTATATTTTCTATGTTCTCTTCCATAACCAGTATCACTAGTTACATTAATCATGTATCATATGACACATGAGTTTTACATAGAAACAGCATCTGCTGTAATTAATAATTTTTAAAGCTTTCAATGATACTTTTAACTATATGATACTTTTGCTTTACTAGGTGATTTAAGATACCCACCTTTTTTAAGGTGTATTTCTAGGACTCAACAAAAACTGCCACGATATACATTCTAAAAGTACTTCAAGTCTCTTTAGTATGTTCACGTGTGTAACTAAATATATATTTAATACAGGAAAGTTATATAGTACAATACAACTTACCTTCTCTATATCCCCCTCCCTACACAAAGAGTAAAGGGCCAGCATTCTCAGTGCTTCCAAATTTTGATTATCTTGCAGCATCAACCTGCAAAAAAAATTTCAGTTAATGTTGAAATAACTTATGTACTATTATCTGACAACTTGCAAAGTTGGTTTGCTGGTCTGATTACTCCACAGTTTAAGTAAGTAATTTTTATTGGTAAAATAACATCTCCTTTATAAAAATTATCAATCTCATTATTTAAAACCAAAAGAATCTCTGGATCTTTATCTTAATATGTTTATAAAGGCAAAATGGTTGTCTGAGGAGGCCTTATAAATAGCTGAGGGAAGAAGAGAAGTAAAAGGCAAAAGAGAAAAAGGAAAGATATACTCATTTGAATGCAGAGTTCCAAAGAATAGCAAGGAGAGATAAGAAAGCCTTCCTAGTGAACAGTGAACAGTGCAAAGAAAGAGAGGAAAACAATAGAATGGGAAAGACTAGAGATCTCTTCAAGAAAATCAGAGATACCAAGGGAACATTTCATGCAAAGATGGGCACAATAAAGGACAGAAACAGTATGGGCCTAATAGAAGCAAAAGATATCAGAAGAGGTGGCAAGAATACACAAAAGAACTATACGAAAAAACATCTTAATGACCCAGATAACCATGATGGTGTGATCACTCACCTACAGTCAGACATCTTGGGAGTGCAAAGTCAAGTGGGCCTTAGGAAGCATTGCTATGAACAAAGCTAGTGGAGGTAATGGAATTCCAGATGAGCTATTTCAAATCCTAAAAAAATTATGCTATGAAAGTACTATACTCAACATGCCAGCAAATCTGGAAAATGCAGCAGTGCCCACAGCACTGGAAAAGGTCATTCCAATCCAATTCCAAGTTTTCATTCCAATCCCAAAGAAGGGCAATGCCTAAGAGTGTCCAAACTACCACACAACTGCACTCATTTCACATGCTAGCAAAGTAATGCTCAAATTCTATAAGCCAGGCTTCAACGATATGTGAACCAAGAACTTCCAGATGTTCAAGCTGGATTTAGAAAAGGCAGAGAGAGGTACTTGAGATCAAATTGCCAACATCCACTGGATCACAGAAAAAGCAAGAGAATTCCAGAAGAACATCTACTTCTGCTTCATTGACTATGCTAAAGCCTTTGACTGTGTAGATCACAACAAACTGCAGCAAATTCTTTAAAGAGATGGGAATACCAGACCACTTTACATGCTCCTGAGAATCCTGTATGCAGGTCAAGAAGCAACAGTTAGAACGGACATGGAACAACAGACTGGTTCTAAATTAGGAAAGGAGTAAGTCAAGGCTGTATATTGTCACCCTGCTTATTTAACTTACATACAAAGTACATCATGCAAAGTACAAATGCCGGACTGGAAGAAGCACAAGCTGGAATCAAGATTGCGGGGAGAAATGTCAATAACCTCCGATATGCAGATGACACCACCCTTATGGCAGAAAGCAAAGCACTAAAGAGCCTCTTGAAGGTGAAAGAGGAGAGTGAAAAAGCTGGCTTAAAACTCAATATTCACACAACTAAGATCATGGCATCTAGTCCCATCACTTTATGGCAAATAGATGGGGAAACAATGTAAACAGTGAGACTTTCTTTTCTTGGGCTCCAAAATCACTGTAGATGGTGACTGCAGCCATGAAATTAAAAGACGCTTGCTTCTTGGAAGAAAAGCTATGACAAACCTAGACAGCATATTAAAAAGGAGAGACATTACTTCGCTGACAAAAGTCAAACCATAGTCAAACCATAGCCAAAGCTACGGTTTTTCCAGTAGTCATATATGAATGTGAGAGTTGGACCATAAAGAAAGCTGAGCATTGAAGAATTGATGGTACTGAACAAATGGGGTAACACATTAGGTTTATCATGCATGGCATGCTACATTATTAGCTTCAGCTTTTTTCACTCTCCCTGATACATGCTTTCTGCCATGTAACTGAGCAGCTCCTTCTACAAATGCTGGCTTGTACTTCACTGCCCCCGACTACAACTTGGAGCTTTTTCTTGGCCAGTAGGATATGGACAGGAATGGCAGTGCGCCGCACCTGTTTCAGAGGCATTGCATATCTCTGCTTGTCCTCTGCATCTCTGTCATCACCAGGAGAAGGTCTTCCTCTAAGAAGCTGGTGCTATTTGGCTGGAGCCCAGAGAAGAACACCCTTAGAGCTGACCTGAGTCCAAACTGCAGCGAGGTTTCATGCCCTCTCAGCTAGACAGGAAACTTGAAGCGGAGCTCCAGCCACATGTGGACTGGGTCAGTGACCCTACATGATCCACACCAAAGTGAGAAATGAGCGCATATTATCACATGGCCTGAGATGTGTGGTTATTTGCTGCACATCAGTAGCTGCCTAAAGATACTACCAATTTGGGATTAAAGAAATCCTCCCCAAATAATCTATAGGTTTCATGCAATTCAACCCAACATCTTACAAGGTTTTTGTATTTTTTTTTTTTAACAAGCTATTCTGATAGTCAACTGCAAAAGGCCAAGAAAACCATCAGAAAAGAAACATGATGGAGAACCTCTTAAAAGATGTCAAAATCCATTAGAAATATAGGAACAAACAGATCTAGTTAATAAGAAAAAAAGGACCAGTGAATATACAGGGGAAAAAAAATAGCTTTTAGCATTAAAAAAATGCTCAATTTCAACACAAACAAGGAAATGAAAATAAAAATAAGGTACCATTCTTATCCTACCATATTGTTTTTAAAAAAAAAAAAAAAAAACCTCACATTGACAATAGCCAAAACTCCTGAGGATAGGGGAGGAGACATTCAATAGACTAATGATGAGAGTATAAGTTAGTATAGTTTCTCCAACTCGGTAGTATTTATCCAATGTCAAATGTGTACATTTGAGGCAGGGACTGCACTCTCTCCTCAAAATCACTCTCCCCTTATCTGCTTGGGCTCTGGGCTTCCCAATCTCCTAGCCATCTCTGCAGGTAGCCGTGGCCAATGTGAAAGCAAGCACTATGTGCCAAGTCCGGGCCTGGACTTGTAAGAAAAGCAGAGTGACTCCTCCACACTCTTTCCTCTCTTACCAGCTGGACACCAACATCATGAGGTTTTAGGAAAAGGCAGAGTTGCAAGACACAAAGAATTTAGGTTCCTTAAAGACAATGTGGAGAAAGGCTGACTGATGAGTCTTACACCCACTCAAAACAGTTACAGATGACAAAAATAAACATATGTTTGTATCTACTTTTCACAGGAGCTTAGCTTACCCTAAAAAATAAAATTCCCTTTAAATCAGTAATTTGTCATTTGGGAAACCAGTCTCCAGAAATACTTCTCCATGTGTATAAAGACATGTGTGTGTGGCTGAGTGGGTAGGTGCGTTCACTGCGATAATTAGAATAGCAAAAAATTCAAAATAGTCTAAATGCCTATCAATGGGGAAAGATAAAATAAACTATATTTACGTTCACCTTATAGACACCATTCATGGCTAATGAAGTACTAAGTTAAAGAAAAATTAAGTTTAAAAACTATGTAACAAGCCTGTTTATCATTTTTTAAATGCCCCCACGATACATACATATATTTTGCACATTATTATGTAGATACTTCCAACTCCCAGCCCACAAACAGTGCTTAGGAAAAAAATCTGAAAAGTATAAATATCAGAAACTTATTTATGCACAAACTGTGGCCTCCAAATACCACTTCTCAGCAAAAGGAGTTAGATTGCCCTGTACAATGGCTGATACCTATAATGGGTCAGTAAATATACAAAATAACCCTGGTATATCTTGCCATATGCAACAGTATGGACACTACCAAAGACTTCTAGGATCATGTCATAAGGACTTGAAGAAGCTACTAATGACCAAAGATAAGTCAATCTGAGCAACTATAATAACCAAAATGGTTAGAAACACTCAAGTTTAATCCATATCACATAAACAAACAAACTCAAATCCTTAATCACCACTGGAGAATGCTAGGTCTGCAAGGGGCCTTTTTTGCTTGTTTCTGAAACCTGGGAATAAGGTCAAAGACTCAAGCATTTATCCAACTTTTCCTATACGAACTGTAACATTAGATAACGAACAAGCTTAAGTTTTTCTTTATAGGAGTATTTTAACTACGAAATGCAGAAGGAAAGATATAATCTTACTATAATTCTAAACCAAGCATGAATTGCTACTAATATCACACAAAAAAGAGGCAAGCAGAGATTATGTCTTTTTGATGGAAGAACACATTAACACTTATGAATTAACTGTCAAACAAAAACAAGTATCGAATGTGAATCTAACCAAGCCTCTGGATCCATCAACAATTTATTGGAAAAACTGAGTATAAGCAACAAGTTATACGCTAATATGGCACACAATCAATACAATTCCTATCATGGAATACCTGCTGGATAAAAATCCTGGTTTCATTAACTTAACAGTAAGAAGAAAAAGAAGAGACTGCTGGAGAGAAAGAGGGAAAAGCAGAGAGGGAAGAAAAGAGAGGGAACCATCCAAGGCCCTCAGACTTCAGAAGAAAAACTAAAATCTTTACAATGATGAACAAGACCCTTCACAACCTGGTACCCCTTCTCCCTCCCACCTCTGTTCTGAGGTTACCGCCTAGTCATCTTGCTCCTTCCCACCCTTAACCACATGACACAGACTCTTGCCTCAAGGACTTTGCACTTGCGTTTCCCTCTGTCTGCAACCTTCTCTGGAATGTCTGCATGCTTGCTCCCTCAGTCAAATGCCATCTTCTCGGAGGCCTTCCCTGATCAGCTGATAAAATCGAAGCCCTTCCCTCAACTCCTTATTTCACGTTCCAACTTTACTTTTTCTCCACTGAGCTTATAACGTTCTAGCACCCTACAAAATTTTATTTGTTTACTTATTACATGGTTCCTCTCATTTGAATATAAGCTTCATGAGGTCAGCAATTATTATCCTTCTGAACCTTAAGAGTGTCTTAGAATAACTACTCAGGTGTTAATATATATTTATGTAAATCAATAAATTCAGCCCTTAAAAACAGTGCAATGTCAAGGTTTTCTTCAATTCTGTATTATTTGAAAAAAATCAAATTGAAAATATCTTATAAGAAAAAACTACACATAGATTTTCTTTTTTCTGGAAATTAAAACCAGATCCAAAGATACTTGTGAGATCTTTTTTTACTTAACCTGTGCGCTGTCTCAACCGTCTGGTCCCAATCCTGGAAGGCTAGTTGTAGTTTCATTTTCTTTACCAAAGCAGGAAGGAAACTTGGAAAATTCATGATTATCTGGTTCACAGTCTCCAGAGCACCTGAATAATTCTGGCGCATCTCAAGGCACTGTGCCTAATGGGAGAAAAAAGTAAAAAGTGACATCAAAACTGTGATCATATACACTTAGGTTCTCACAGCAGGTGAGGTAGAATTCTAGCATATTTAACATTTTCTATATTTTTGCTTTCTGACCTTTCTGTAAGGAATAGTTATCACTTTTGTAATCAGAAAAGTAAGTTTTAATCAAACAAAATTTTGAAACATCACAGAGAATCAAAATATTTTATATAATAAGTGATTTTTTAAAAATTCACTTTTAAATAACAAATATAGGATAAAATTTTGAAATATATATCAAAAAGAATGTATTTCTAACAGAAAAATTACCTTTTAGAATAAAATATTTCCAGGATATCTGTAAGTAGCATCTAAAACTAAGAAATGTTTATCTTTTTAAAAAAATTACTTTCAGCCTTAAAAAAACTACTTTCAGCCTTAAAAAAATTTTAGAGATAAGCAATACAAAATTGCAAAACTATCTCAATATTTTCACTTCTAAGAATTATCTTAAAGACATAACTGGATATTTATGGCAGGATTATTTACAATAGAAAAAGTTAAAGTAACCCAAAATGGCCACATAGGATTAAATGACAGTATATTTATTTAATAAGATTTCAGGTGCCATTAAAGGTCATTATGTTAATTTGTAGATCTATACTTATGAAACAAAGAGGTGTCATTTACAATATAATAAGTTAACCTGGTTATCTCCAATGCTGATATTTATTTTTAATTCAGATATTACTATATTCTAAAATTTTTCTACAATGTACATGTAATTACTTTTGTGGTCAGAAAATATAAATCTACAAATATAGTATGTGCTTTAAGAACAGATGATGAGGCCTATTTATCATATGTCAGATTTTTAAAAACGTGTTACTGAATCCACTTCAGGAATAAATTTAGTCCTAGAATATCTCAGTTCAAAATGAGCATCTGCCTCAACAGATGCACAGTATATCTGCAATACATTCCTGAAATCAGTTTGAGATTATATTCCCATAGAATTAAAGGAAAAGTGTGAGAACCATCCAATGATGCCATTGACTGCATCAAAATAAATTATTTAGACTTCTCAATGGCATACAATATAGAAAAAAGAATAAAGACAATTTTAAAAAATATATAGACACCTTTGGAATCTGTCTGAATAGTTGGTAACTTAAAATAACAAAATCATGCCAACAGAGCACATTTAGTACTTCCTTCTTAGACCATTACCTACCATGTGATTGCAACATACCATATTAAATGAAACTAAATTTGCTATATAATTGGTGCATATCATTCTGGTTGGAATTCAACTAATGCAAGCCTCTGGCTGAATGAACTGAAAAATACATACATAATTGGAATGGGTTATATCAGAAAAAGGAAAAGAATGGGTTATATCAGTCCAAAAAGTATTAGAGGAAAAGGGAAAATCCTCCTAAGCTACTTATATTAACACTTGAAATAGCCCTACCTGAGAAGATTATCTACTAGCTTTGCTTTAAGGACTAGAGAGGAAGAGAAATGATACAGAAAAACTTAAAAAAAAAAAAAAAAAAAAAACTTGCTATATGCCCATAAACTCCTGCAGTGCCATTAGGCAAAACCTGAGTCCAATCAGTACGAATTCTAGTTGTCCTGATGACAAGCATCTGAACAAGCTCACTAGCCATGGAAACTGACAAGGACAATGTAGGGACATTGGCAGTGGCCAAGACACTAATAATCCTCTTTTTCTTTTTTATCCCCTCCCCCAAATTGCTAATTTAATAGACTGTTTTCCTGATATAAATTTAGTTTCTTTCTGCTGAAATTAAAAAAAAAATTTTTTAAGGCATTCAAAGTCATCAACGGGATTGAAGAAAGAGTCGAAGTTAAATACTTCCACCCACCAATGATTTCTAATGACTTTGCCACTTGGTTATCCCTCCCAATGTATGGGTAAGTGATAGCATGCTATTTCTCTTTTCATCAGCTGCCAATCTACCCGGTTCAAAGCAAGAGCCAAAGGCTTTACAGAAGCAGCCAGCCTCTCATCCCTATCCCATCCATGCCCACCTGCCCTGACACTCACCTTTCCCTCAATCCTTCACTTCTCTCCCCTTCACTCATTCTGCTTTAGTCTCCAGACTAAATGAATATGCCTTAAGGTATATGAACTCTCTACCCATCTATTTGTAATGCTCTCCCTAGGGGCTCACATGGCTTCAAACCTCACCTCCTATATATCTTTGCTCAAATGTCACTTTCTCTGACTACATCATTTAAAACTGCTTTCACACCCCAGTTGTACTTCTCGCTCTATATTCTTGCATTGTACTTATCACCTTCTAATATACTATATAACTTGCTTTGTTTTGTCTCTCTCTACCAGTAGGACATAAGCTTCATAAAAGAAAGACGCTTTATTTTGCTCAGGGTATCCCTAGTATGTAGAGTGATGTCTCACACATATTAAGACACATCATAGATGATTGGTGAGTAAATAATATAGGAACTACCACAACTAACAACAGCAACAACAAAAACATTTAAAATTGACCCAGGATTTAAGAATTTGGCAAGGAGTACTTTTCCCTGGTTTACTGTTCATCATCCTATACAAATGCAATTGAGAGTTGAAAGTAAAATTTAAAACCATCATTTTGAGCTACTTAGTTTTGTTGGGTTTCAGATATATTACAAATAAATTTTAAAACATCATTTTATTAATCTAACTCCAACTCACCTTACCCAGGAGAGCAAAAATATCATTCCCATCTTGCAATCCCTCTTCAAAGTATCTTAATGCTTTTTTAGTATAAGGTTCTTTTCTTCTTGTAATATCAAGCCATGCTCTCAAAACCTGTCCCTGTAAAACAAATAATTCTAATATTTTATTTTTTCTTGGAAAGGAAAGAAACAAATGTTGATGGAGTTAAACTCCACATCATTCTTACTTGTTATCAGTCACAAAAATTACTCTACTGAATAATCTTATAAAAAATAAAACTATAATAAAATCACTTTCAAGCCCTTGCCAGCCTCGAGACTTGAGAACTATTATGAATTTCAGTCTTTAAGATTACTACTATAGTCAGTATTAATATGAAGAAGTTTGTAAAATATTCCATTTATGCTAAATAACCAATATTCTTACATGGGGCTTTTCTAATAAACTATTATCAATATTGTTAAACATGTAATTCAGTACATAAATAAGAATTTGTTACTTTTTTGGGGGAAACAGACCAAATGAAATAAGATGAGGAAGAAGTTCCTTGTTTCACATTTATTCAATATTAAGATAATTTGGCAACTATCTCATTCTCTTTGACTATTCCAGTGAGATTCAAATGAAAGGATAAAATGCCCTCAGAAATTTAAAAATGAAGCAGTCATGAACACTTACCTTCAATAATGTTAGTAAGCCAATTGGCTGCAAGGTTTATAGGATTAGAAATAAGATGGATGCTCGTATATTATTTTTCTTTTTAATGCCAAATAAAAAGCTATGAAATCTGCTCCCCTCTGTCAAAAAAAATTCTAGGTGAATTACTAAACCTTCTAAATCTTTAACTAAGATCATATTTACTTCCCTGTATTATACCTGAAAAGATAGGTAAGAATTCTTAAACAGTGCTACTTGTACTCACTAGATCACTGTCTTTATTTGAATTGTTTCAAACTTGTGGATGATTCCCAACCTTTATTTCTAGTCCAACACCTCTTCTAATTTTTTCTCTTCTTTCCAAAAGTTCATCTACTGTCTCCATCTCACTGTTCTGCCAGTGCCTGAAATATAGCACGTCTAAAGGCAAAAACATCACCTCTCTCCAAGATTACCTTCTCATCCCAATGTGTTTTTTATCCACGTTAATTGGTCTCTGAATTATCCAGGCTTAAAACTTCAGACAGACATCCTTGATATCTGACACCTCAGTATCTTTCCTGCACTATTTATAGTAAGTTGTAAAATCTTGCAGGTATTTGATAATTCTCAAGTTCCTATACACCGTATAATTTTAGTGTAGGTCCTTAAAACCTTTTGCAGAAAGCACTATCTTTGCAAAGGGGCCTGCATTCTGGTTTCTTCTCAGGCCAGTTCATCCTGTAAACCTTTGCTATATTCATATTCTGAATTTTCACTTTAAAGTATCACTGACATGATTAAAAATCTTCAATGACCCTCAATGCATATCAAACTAGATACAAATATTTGTACCTACCCATCAAGATCCTTCCATTTGCCCCAATCTACTTTTCCAACCTTTTCTTCCATTCTCTTCTGTATACCCTAAACTCTGGTCAGATGTGAGGTTCTCACTGTACCCAGAACCTACATGTCTCCTTGTTTTCCTTATCTCCATATTATCTCCCATGTTGGGTATATCTACTTCCCTTTTCCATAATCTTTGCTGGTGGAAACTGTATCCATCTTTCATATTTTAGCTCAAATACTACTTCCTTCAAGAAATTCTTCTTCATTCTCCTAACATTTACGTAATGGGTGAATAGTGCCAGGCACAAAGTAAATGAGCAATAAATGCTAACTAATATTTCCCTGCACATTTTAATCACACTTCTCATTCCATTTGTCAATTTTCTCATAATATTAACTGGGTATGTGCTCTACAATACTGCTAGGTGATTCATTCATGAAAGTAAAGTTTATGCATTTCTTATCTTTCTATTAATAGTGCACATAAAGGTGCCCTGTACCTAGAGCAGTGCAATAAGAAGAGTGGGAAGGAAGGAAAGAGAAAGGACAGGAAGGAAGGGAGGGAAGGAAGCAGGAAGGGATCTCATCAAGAGCTAATAGACTGCATTAAAAAAGCAACCTAAGAAAATCAGAATTTTATAAAATATTAAAATAAAGCTGTTAGTTATAAAGTGAGCATAGAGTGGGCAATAACAAAGAATACCACTGAATATATAAATAACGTTAAGCTTTCTTTAAAGATACTATTTCAAAATAAGAAAATCAGCTACCTCTTTACTCCCATTTGATATCTTGATCATTCGGTCAATATATTCTCTCGCTTTATCATGCCGACCAATGTGCCACAAAAACAAGCCTGCATGGTACAAAACTTTTGGTCCAGCTCCTTTACGCTGCTCTTTTACTCTGGCATCTGACTCAAGAATAGCTTCTCTATCTGGGAGAGGGAAAAAACACACTAAGTGAAAATTAAATTCTAGATCAAGAGTTTACGATAGGTTAGATGATTAACAGCAGAGAATATAGTTCTTCTCTTTATAGCAACACTAGTAGAAATAAATGCAAGAAATATGCAAGCCCCAAAATCACTGCAGATGGTGATTGCAGCCATGAAATTAAAAGCCGCTTGCTCCTTGGGAGAAAAGTTATGAACAACCTAGACAGCATATTAAAAAGCAGAGACATTACTTTGCCAACAAAGGTCCATCTAGTCAAAGCTATGGTTTTTCCAGTAGTCATGTATGGATGTGAGATGTGGACTATAAAGAAAGCTGAGCACCAAAGAATTGATGCTTTTGAACTGTGGTGTTGGAGAAGACTCTTGAGAGTCCCTTGGACAGCAAGGAGATCCAACCAGTCCATCCTAAAGGAAATCAGTCCTGAATATTCATTGGAAAGACTGATGCTGAAGCTGAAACTCTAATACTTTGACCACCGGGTGTGAAGAACTGACTCATTGGAAAAGACTCTGATGCTGGGAAAGACTGAAGGCGGGAGGAGAAGGGGATGACAGAGGATGAGATGGTTGGATGGCATCACTGACTCAATGGACATGAGTTTGAGTAAACTCCAGGAGTTGGTGATGAACTGGGAGGCCTGGTATCCTGCAGTCCATGGGGTTGCAAAGAGTCAGATACGATTGAGCAACTGAATTGAACTAAGTAATTTAAAATTTCCTAGTAGCTACAAAGAAGTAAAAAGAAAGAAGTAAAATTGACTTTAATAATATATTTTATTTGACCCAATATATCCAAATGATGATTTCATTTGGATTTCAAAATTAAGAAGATAATTTCTTTTTTTTCCTTCTTTCTAAATTCTGATATGCACTTTACACAAAGCACATCTCAATTAAGATGCTAAATTTTCTTCAGAAAATCTTTATACTTAGATTTCATAAAATTTATTTTGGAAAAAACACAATCATATATTCATCCCTTGCATTCCTATACACTAACAATGAGAAAACAGAAAGAAATTAAGGAAACAATACCATTCACCATTGCAACAAAAAGAATAAAATACTTAGGAGTATATCTACCTAAGACCTATACATAGAAAACTATAAATCACTGATGAAAGAAATCAAAGAGGACACAAACAGATGGAGAAATATACCGTGTTCATGGACTGGAAGAATCAATATTGTCAAAATGGCTATACCACCCAAAGCAATCTATAGATTCAATGCAATACCTATCAAGCTACCAATGGTATTTTTCACAGAACTAGAACAAATAATTTCACAATTTGTATGGAAATACATCCTAAACATATTTCTAACAACTGAATCAACTACCAGTAAAAGTAAATAAATTAAATTTAAAATTCATATCCTCAAGTAAGACACATTTCAAATGCTCTACAGCCATTTGTAGCGAACTACTGTGACTACACTGCCATTCTATGGTTTGTCATTCTCAAGACATTAAAAAAAGTTAGTAACGACTCTAATATAGGACAATTATTAAGGGAAAATCCAGAACTAGTAGTCAAATTACCCTAATTCTTAATCCAATTCTAAAACATCTGTCAGGCTGCTGTCATAGGCCAATGAAAAGTGGTATAATTACTGCTACTCATATAGTTTAATGGGCTTCCCAGGTGGCACTAATGGTAAAGAATCTGCCTGCCAACGCAGGAGAAACAAGACACGGTGGGTTCAATCCCTGGGTCGGGAAGATCCCCTGGAGAAGAGAATGGCTACCCACTCTAGTACTCTTGCTTGGAGAATCTCATGGACAGAGGAGCCTGATGGGCTATAGTCCATGGGATCACAAAAGAGTCCAACATGACTGAGTGACTTCTAGAACTCTAATCACTTCTATTTAATCTGTTATTTATGTGCTTAGGACACAAACGTCAATTAGATCCAAATCCTGGGTCAAATCAGAGTGTGGATCAGTCAGGTAATAGGAAAAAGAAATGTGAAAGTTAAGGGCT
Source organism: Dama dama (assembly GCF_033118175.1). Classification (NCBI taxonomy): domain Eukaryota; kingdom Metazoa; phylum Chordata; class Mammalia; order Artiodactyla; family Cervidae; genus Dama; species Dama dama. The sequence continues at coordinate 33,086,698 of NC_083713.1, read as the reverse complement.
GAGATTCTAACAGACTAACTTTTGGGAAATGGCTGCCAAGGAAAGGTACATGACTCTTCCTCTTAACTCCAGTGATATAAACTTAAGTGCAGGATTACCAAGGTACAACTTTTTGAATTTAGGAAACAAAATCTCATTCTGGAGGCCCAGATTGATTGGCAAGATATCCCTTGTGCCCAACAAGCCCATGGAACACCTTCAGAAGTTTTCATCAAAGAGTCGTGATACAGAAACAGAACTTATCAGGGTAGAAGCAGGCATTGCACCTTCCTGCCTACATTTCCATCAAGCAGAGAATCAGTTAGCTCACAAAGCTGGCTCTTGCCAGATATCAGCTCCAGTTCTTAATGCATCACAGCCTTTTCATTACCAGGGCTTTCATCAATATTCCGCAATAACGTACAAGAACAATCTAGGCCCTTTCTCAGGGAGACTGACAGGCTTCTGGGCCTCTCCTGAGTGCAAGCCCACTCAGCATCATCTATGCAAAGTCGAGTGATGACGCAGGTGTCTCTAAACAATGCTTCTGCCTCCATCTTTTTAATGTCCTGGAAATCACATTTTCCAACAGAACCAGTACTCTTGGGAATAACCAATTAAATAACAATTTGTTTCAGGAAGAAAATATTTTGTTACTTTTTTTTTTTGGCTTACTGACTATATTAGCTTTCCTATGCAAACTCTCTGCTCCAGCTATACACACACCTGCCGGAGCACAGAGAAAGGGGATCCAGAGAGGAGCCTAATCCTGAACCATTTTGACATATTTGCCCACCAAGTTCTCCTGTCTGACAAATATGCTTTATACTCAAACCCTAGCTATCCTTCAAAGACAAGACCAATCTCCATTTCCACAAAGCCCTCCCAGCCTACTGATATGGATAAACAGTACATGCCATTTTCAATTAACTATGGATTCATCTGTTTTATTTTGTATCATTTTACTTAATAGTAACATTAGTATTTAATCTTTGTGGGTTTAACATTTTCTATCCCAACTAAATTATAAACTGATGTTGCAAATCACTTCTTACAATTCTTGTGGCTCCTCTTCAGCAGTCCCCAATGTTTTCAACACCAGGGACCAGTTCTAGGAAGACAATGTTACCACAAACTTGGAGGGGGCTGGTCTGGGAATGATTCAGGTGCATTTTATCTAGTGTGCATTTTATTCCTCATCTACTACCGCCACTGATCTGACAGGAGGTACTGGTCTACCACCCTAAGGTTGGGAACCCCTTGCTTTATCTGATACAGTCCCGTGCAGAAAGTATCTAGTTATTAGATTTGTTTACAAGCTAAACATATTAAATAACATTTTATTGATTTGTACATGTATATGTGTAGGAAGGATGTAAGTGATACTCTGATTAAGAAAAAACTTTTCTATTATTTTAAAAAATTCTGACATTTGCTAAGTGTCCAACTACTTGAAACAAAATCTCTTTTTATGATGCTATTAGCTGTTACTAGATATGTATGGATGAACACAATATTATTTCTTTGTTATTACCTAAAATTTTAATACTGTTCTGCCTCAGCCATTAAGATACACTAAATATTAAGACAGTTCACATAATTTAAATTGCTGGTTTATGTATAAAGTTCCTTATATCATCTAATCTTATCTCCCAACCTACTACTGGATAAAAATTTGCTGAATATCTTAAAAAGAGCTAGCCCCCCCTGGGGGATATAAGGGCTTTTAAGAAGCTTAAGATATAGTAGAAGAGAGGAAACACATTTAACTATATATGCACACAAGTTAAAATTGACTGCTACAGAGTAATTTAGGTATACGCCTGTTTTGAGCTGTCCTTTTTTGGTTTAACCATTGCTAATACATAGTCACCTTTATATTAATTCAAACAATTCCTACAGACTAATGAAACTTCTGCCATAGGATATAAGAAATACGAAAGCTAGAAAAGACTCATATTTCTTGTGCTTAATAAACTTAAGGTCTTGTTAGGACGATAAAACAAATATGATATTTATAGTATTCACAGACAATATATAATACAGTATGAACAGACTGAAGGTTAAGCTAATTGACAAAAATCAAAACGAACTGAGTAGAAAAAACTGTCTAAGCATTATACTTAAATACTATACCTGGATTAGGGCTCATTTTATGAGCGTATATCAGTGCAATTAGAGAACAAAGTGATACATCTTGTTTATTCTTAATAGCCTCAAATTCTCGAAGAGCTTCTTGAATTTTACCTGAAAATCAAAATCACAAAGTGAAAAATTATTCTTGGTGCAAAACAAGAATTTAAAACTTGTGGAAGTGCTTAATAATTAGCACGTACCTTCCATTAATGTAGCATAGGCATGATAAAACCTGAAGACTGGGTCACTGCCATAGCTCTTCATTCCCTCACTGGCAACAAGTAACACATGGTGGAAATATCTCTCCTGACAGTAGTAATTAATCAAAGCCTAAAAGGAAATAAAGTTAAGAGATTCCAATGTCCTGAGATACTCTAACAGGCAGGCATTAATCTAAGATCGTGAATAATCTAAAACTCACTGTATTTTTTTCTTCCAAGTTCCTTAAAATATTGTTAAAGGCTATAACTTAGTACTAAGGAATATAGAACATAATTAACAAAAGATTACTAAAATAACAATATTTTCTAATAATTTCAATCTTTTTCTCCTAAATGCTTTCTTAACAATATTGAAGTCAGAGTACTTTCAACTACAAAAAAAGTTAAAAAAAGACTAGAGGCTTCTATCGCCAGACCATAGGTTTCTTAAAACAAACACTTTGTTTCTCTTTTGTTTTTGTAGCATCACAAAGTAACGACCTATTAAACCCAGCAATTTATTGTCAAAGATTATGTTTTCCGAGTTCCACAATAAATAAATGTCAGTAAAACAAAGAATCTATTTTTTAAAGGAAATCACTCTCTTCAGGCTTTTTTCAAAATTATATTATTCATATACAAGGCAGAAAACTACTATCAGCTATGCTAAGTCGCTTGAGTCGTGTCCGACTCTTTGGGACTCCATAGACTGTAGCCCCCCAGGCTCCTCCGTCCATGGGATTCTCCAGGCAAGAGTACTGGAGTGGGTAGCCATTCTCTTCTCCAGGGGATTTTCCCAACCCAGGCATCAAACCTGTGTCTCTAATGTCTCCTGCACTAATAGGCAGGTTCTTTATCACTAGTGCCAGCTGGGAAGCCCATTAGCAGCTATGCTTTATACAGTTTTTCCCAGGATCTTATCTAAGGCTTAGTTGCTAACCTAATCAAAGAGGGAAACCATATTCCATATTCCCCATCACTGAGATACACCTGGTTCACCTCCACGAACCAATTCAGGCCATTCCATACCTATCTAGTATGACTCTTCAGCTGGCTCATCTGTGAGAAACACAAATGAAGCACGCATTGACAGGGTTAAAATGAGTGTCTATACAGTTTCTTTTTTTTTCACTGTCTACTGTTTCTGGAGGGTTACAGTCTGAGAGCTTTTCTAGAACAGCCAGGCAAACGTCCCCTGTAACCTTCACTGTGCTTCCCTCCTCTGGTTGCTGTTCTCCAGCCCCTTCTCAGCCAGTTTCTTCAAAGCATGATTCAGACGTCGTTTCCGAGACCCCCACAGCACATCGCAGAAAAGCGCAGGTTTCCTCCGGAGCCTCTTCCCTGAGGTTGCAAGTGACTTTGTTTGCTACAACTAAGGACACTTTTGGGGCTTCCCTGGTGGCCCAGATGGAGACTCAGGTTGGATCCTTGGGTTGGGAAGATCCCCTGGAAGAGGGCATGGCAACCCACTCTAGTATTCTTGCCTGGAGAATTCCACGGACAGAGGAGCCTGGCAGGTTACAGTCCACAGAATAGCAAAGAATTGGACACTTTTAATATCATCTTGCTTGATTTTCTGTTCAGCATTTAGTATCGCTAAGCACCTATATAACTCTCCTGAAAGGCAGGGGCATGGTAACATAAAAAGGACATGGATTTTAAAGTAAAAAGACCTGGTTTCAAATTTCTGGTCATCTGACAGCACCTCAGTTTGCTCACTGATAAAATGCTGGTAGTAATTTACAGGCCATTGTGACTTGAGTTATCATACTCAATTCCTCTTATTCGGGGGGGGGGGGGGGGGGCGGGAAGTTCCTCCAAACTCCATAAGTTGATATTGAAAAAAAACAAAACAGAAAAACGTGTCAAGACCTCTCATCACAGCTCCAGATTTCTATTTTCAGTTTCTCTACCACCCAAGCCAGACAGACACACCTACTCAGGAATTCTGTCTTCCTGTTTGCACAGTCCCCCTAAGTCTAACCAGTCAGTAGGCTCTTCTGTTCCTCTAGTCTACTTCCCACTCCCCGTGCCAATTTCTACTGTCTTGGTTCAGGTTAGGTTGTCCAGTCCAAAAACATTTACTGAGTGCCAGGCACTGGACAAAGTACAGTGACTATAAAGATGAATACGACATGGTTCGTGTCCCAGAAAAGCCCTAGAAAAGCTTAAGATTTTCAACTGAGACTAGAATCTAAAGACTATTCGAACACACATCTATAGTCGACTAATCTTCAACAAAGGAGGTAAGAATATGTTGGAGTTACAGATACAATGGAGAAAACACCATCTCTTCAGCAAGTGGTGCTGGGAAAGCTGAACAGCAGCATGTAAATCAATGAAGTTAAAACACAACCTCATACCACATATACAAAAAAAACCTCAATGACTTAAAAACTAAAAAATAAACATGACACCATAAAACTCCTAGAAGAGAACTTACGCAAAATATTCTCTGACATAAATTGTACCATTCGTTTTCTTAGGTCAGTTTCCCAAGACAATATAAATAAAAGAAAAAATAAACAAATGGGACCGAATCAAACTTAAAAGTTTTTGCATAGCAAAGGAAATCATAAACAAAACGAAAAGGCAACCTATGGACTGGGAGAAAATATTTGCAAAATATTTGCTTAATATGCAAAATATACAAACAGCTCATACAACTCAGAAACAACAAAAAAACCCAAACAACCCAATAGAAAAATGGGCATAAGACTTAAACAGACATTTCTCCAAAGACATACAGATGGCCAACAGACACATTAGAAAGATGCTCAACATCGTTAATTAATACAGAAGTGCAAATCAAAACTACAATGAAATATCACCTCACACCAGCCATCATTAAAAAAAAATCTACAAATAACAATTGCTGGAGAGAGTGTGGAGAAAAGGGACCCCTCCTACACTGTTGGTGGGACTGTAAGTTGGCGCAGTCACTATGGAAAACAATATAGAGGTTACTAAAAAAACTAAAAATAGAGTTGCCGTATGATCCTGCAGTCTCACTCCTGGGCATATATCTGGAGGAAACGAATTCAAATAAGTACATATACCTCAATGTTCACAGCAGTACTATTTACAATAGCCAAGACATGGAAGTAACCTAAACGTCCATTGACAGAGGACTGGATAAAGAAGATGTGTGTGTGTATATATATATATACACACACATAATGGAATATTAGTAATAATGCCATTTTGCAGCAACATGGATAAACATAGAGATTATCATACTAAGTGAAGTCAGAAAGACCAATAACATATGATATCACTTATATGTGGAATTAACATATAACACAAATGCACTTATTTATGACACAGAAGCAGATTCATAGACAGAAGAGACTGGTAGCAGCCAGGGAGAAAGGGAGATAGGGGAGGGACAGACTGGGAATTTGGAGTTAGCAGAAACTATTATATAGAGAATGGATAAACAACAAGGTCCCTACTATAGCACAGGGAGCTACATTCAATATCCTGTGATAAACCACAATGGAAAAGAATATGAAAAAGAATTAACTCATTTAATTATAAAGAATTAACTCAGTTAATTATAACTGAGTCACTTTGCTGTACACTAGAAATACAACCTTGTTAACCAACCATACTTCAATAAAGCAAAGTTTTTAATAAAAAGACTGAAATATAGTGTAGCAAATGCAACAAAAGGGCTTATAAACTGCTTTGGGAATGCAGGAGAGTGAGGCTGGGGTATGGGAGAATGGAAGAGTAAAATTCTTGGGAAGGACTCAGAAACTGATTCTATTCACAAACTCCTACTTCCTACATACATACTCTTACCCATTCCTCTTTCATGATTCATAAAGGAAGTCGGCCAAAAGAGGAATCAAACACAGAAGGCAGAACTAAGCTATGATTCCCCGGGATCGGGTGAGGATGGAGAGGACTCAAAGCAGCCTTGTATGCTGGAGCGGGGCCCAGCACACTGAGGCATAGGGGCCACATCTGGCCTGCTGCCTGTTTTCACACAGCCAGCAAGTTAACACGTCCAAATGGGTGAGCAAAAAAAAAGAGAAGAAAAATATATGAAACTTACATGAAATTCAACTTTCAGGGTCCGTAAGTAAAGTTTTATTGGAACAAAACCACGCTCATTTGCTTAAGTATTGTCTATGGCTGTTTTCATGTTATGACGGCAGACTGGATACCACGGAGACCCTATGGTTGGTAATGCTTGAATATGTACCACCTGGCCCATTATAGAGAAAGTTTGCCATTTCTAGAGGCTTAAGTAGAACAGGGATAATTGGAAGAGGAGGTTGGAGAAATAACTGGGGTCAAGAAGGACCTCCTATTGAGCTGATTTTCTAGTCTAAGTGTTATCACTTAGACTAGATCATGCTAAAAACAACACTTTTTAGCATGAAAAGTGTTTTTATTGAAAAGTTCATTTAGGTGGCAACATGAAGAACAAATTTAAGGAGACCGGAAAGGCTCCACAGGAAAATAATGTAAAATTTCAGACAAAAAAGCAAAAGACTCTGTCATTTGGCTAAGTGTTCTCCATCCACTCATCACCAGCAAACACCACTACACACTGCATTCACCTGTTTATGGACTAACTCCTCCCCGCCTCAAATGTAGAAAGATTTGGGAGGGTTTTTCTTAGCTTTATTATTGCAGGGCTTATTATCTGCAAGGTTTATTATCTTCAGGGCTTAGAACAATGATAGACACAAGGGACACATTCAATAAACATTTGTTGAATTAATTTAATTAAGGTTTTCGCCAGCAATAGACTATAAAACTTCACTTCGTCCCCAGTGAAGGCGGGGACTGTTCTATTCATTACTATCCCCAGTTCCAGTGGACACACAGTGTTGAACAAGGGAATCAGTGAACAAATGAATGGAGAAGATCATGATCCTAAAAAGTAACTTCTTTTATTTCCAAGTCTCATATTTTGTTTTCGTATCATTTCTTAAGTGGATCGTCATTAAATATTTGCCGAACAGATCCAACAGAGAAGTTGTTGTTCAGTCGCTTAGTCGTGTCCGACCATCACTCTAAAATACTCCATTTTCAAGCCTATGTCTTTAATTGATTTCATAAAATCTTTTTGCTCCTTTTACCATCGCAGGGGGATTGCTGTCACTAGTTTGCTGGAGTCCTTAAAAATCGCACCTCGGAGTCGCACTCGGGGTCATAAAGTGACTAAAAACCTTATGAGCAGACAGGGTGCAAAAGTAAAAGTAAACACAGCCAACAAGATGGGACAAGCACCTTAACGGCAGTTCGGCGGCAGCGCCTGGGGAGGGCTGCCCGACCTGAAGATTCCTACGCAGGGTCGGCGGAGGGAGCGCAGGTGATGTACACCACAGGCCGGCGCCCCAAACGGGGACACCCAGCCGGACTGGGCAGCGGGCACCGCAAGAAACAACGGCCTCGCCCGGTCGGCCCGCGCGCTCCCCCACGCCCCCCGGCCCCTCGCCATCCCCCGACAGCAACACGTGGCCACGTCCTGCCCGCTCACCTTCAGCCCCTGCGAGTCCATGGCTTCCCCAAGGCCAGGCCGCAGGCCTCCCGATCGTGCGCCAGCCTAAGCCTAACAGCAGAGCCAGGGGCTCAAGCCCCGCCGCCCAGGCCCAAACTCGCTCGGGACGCGGCGGGAGGGGCGGGGCGGGGCGGGTCCGAGCCGCCATTGGCTGCCAGTGTGAGGGGGCGGGCCCTCGCGGCAGGGATTCCAGGTCCAGGCGCCGCGGGGACCTGGAGGGAGGGCTGCGGATGGGGAAGGGGGCAGTACCCACCGCAAGCCCCGGGAGGTGGAGGCGGTCCAACGCGGAAACCACCCGAGGAGGGCGGTGGGAGGGCGGTGAGGGGGCGGTCTCCAGGATAAGGAATTAAAGAATGAAGGAAATGGAGGAGAACGGAGGGAAAAGGCAAGTGTGTTTCCCATCACTGACTACAAAGAAAGACACCATTTTCTGCGTGTTTGAGTAGAGGCAGGTTCCCGCACTGCGGCTGTTTAGAAGGCCTGACCAGCTCAGGAAAAAGCCTTTAATTTTCACGTGTAGTAGTTGCATTATGGCCACAAGGTGGCGCAGAAAAATCACAAGTTCTTAACAGAAAGGGATGAGCTTCTTGGGCCTATCTTTGCAAGCATTGCTGGAAATCTCGCGTTTCCTGTTAGAATGCACATTAAATTAGTCCTTTAAAAAAAAAAAAAAGCCCTTTTTTACTCCCTGATGATGAGAGGAACCAATAAAGTAACCTAGTTTTTCAGTTAAAAATAATATTGCCGATTTTAAACTGAGGATAGATTTAATCCCTACACAAACATTTATGTTTGTGCCAGTTAGGCAACTGTCAGTTGCTGATAGATTTCTTAAGTTATTTAGTGAATTAAATTGAAATATAATGAACTAAGAGATTTCGTATTTCTGCTTAAAGATATTTTCAGAGTAAGATTTGAAGTTTAACTAATCTTTGTAGAGTCTTTTACACGGATTCCAAATTTCAATCCTAATTATTTTAACTTAGTTGATATAATTCAAAGTTGCCTTAATCAGATCTTAAGTTTGTTAAGCAGTCAAAAAACATTAGCCTTTTTATATGCCAGGAGTTTAGGTAATGTCAATCTTGTGGGAAAGGATGACTAAGATAACAGGCTCCAATGCTAGGCAATATTTCCCACTGGTTTTCCTTAAGAGTGCATTCTCCTCAAAGAGGCACATATTATTTCATAAAGACTAGTTCTTACTTGTTTGTTTCCATCATTTATAGTCAAGCTAAATGTTTGTGGTAATGGACCGCTGGTATTACCTGCTGGTCTGATTTTCAGAGTCTGTGGATTAATCCACAGTTGGTATGCAGCAGAGAATACCAGAAACCAAGGTCCTCATCAAATAATGCTGCACCTGAAGCTCCAATACTTTAGCCACCTGATGCGAAGAGCTGAGTCATTAGAAAAGACCCTGGTGGTTGGAAAGATTGAAGGCAGGAGGAGAAGAAGATAGAGGGAGAGATGGTTGGATGGCATCGCCAACTCAATTGACATGAGTTTGAGGAAGCTCCGGGAGATGGTCAGGGAGGGGGAAGCCTGGCGTCCTGCAGTCCACGGGGTCACAAAGAGTTAGACATGACTGAGCGACTGAACAACAAGGTCCTGGTCAGCATATATAATCTTAAACTGTACGCTTTTAGTTTCAAGTAAAGAGTCCCTCTGGAAGAAAATTTCTGAGGATTACAGTTAAAGGAGCAAATGATCAAGGTACCTTTCTGAGATCTTTAAAGTCTAAACTTGGACTGTCAGACCACTGGAAGGCTGTACACTTAGACCATTTTAATTTATAAAATTCCCTTTATTCAATTTTGTTCAGAGGTTAAAGTATTTAGCACAAATCACCATGTCTGGCACTCCATGAGTGTTTTTTTGGATTAAAACTACTTTGGAAATTTGCTTTGACACTCCTGGTAATTCGTTCCTTGCATGAGGTCACATGATCTTTTGTTCACACGGGCTTCCCTGGTGGCTTAGATGGTAAGGAATCTGCCTGCAATATGGGAGGACCTGGGTTCAGTCCCTGAGTCTGGAAGATTCCCTGGAGAAGGGAATGGCTACCCACTCCAGTATTCTTGTCTGGAGAATCCCATGGACAGAAGAACCTGGTGGGCTACAGTCCATGGGGTCACAGGAGTGGGACATGACTGAGTGACTAACAGTTTATTCCAGACAGATGGGACAACCATTCCTTCTGAGAATACTTTCCCTTACTTTGCCCTGAGCCCTTTCTCCATCTGAAAAAAGCCTACTCTTTTTTCAGAATTCATCTCAACTCTTACTCTCTCTGAAACCTTTAAGGATTGCCATAACTGATTGAATGTGTGAGACTGCATGGTACAGTGGCAAGAACATGGTCTCCTAGATCTGAGATGAAACCCCTGGTATGCTATTATTTTCGTGACTTGGGAAGGTTGATTTCCTGAGCTTAATTTTCCATATTTACTAAAGAAACTAATAGATGAAAAGTTCCTGATACATAATAGACATTCTATAACCATTCATAAAAACACAGTGTTCTGTAAGACTTAACACACTTATATATATATATTTGTATTATAGCTATGGTGCATTTTTTGTTCATTTAATCTTTACTACTGAATGGGGAGCACCTTAAAGCCACACAGTATAGTGAAGTGTGGATCAGCCTGGTCCCTGGAGTAGGCCCTGTGTGCGTACTAAGTCACTTCAGACGTGTGTGACTCTTTGCAACCCTATGGACTGTAGCCTGCCAGACTCCTCTGTCCTTGGGGTTCTCTGGGCAAGAATACTGGAGTGGGTTGCCATCCCTCTCCAGCGGATATTGCCAACCCAGGGATCGAACCTGCACCCCCTGCACTGCAGGTGAATTCTTTACCACTAAGCCACCAGGGAACCCCTGCAATCAAATTTTGATAGCATCATTCCCTAGTTATTTACTTGGACAAATTATTTAACTTTCCTGTGCTTCTGCTGTAAAGTGAGACTAATACCTCAGAATGCTGTTAAGGTTAAATGAGTTAATATTTAATGAACACAGCAGTATTAGTTATATAGTAGTCACTGAATAACTTTAGCTTCTAATTAATTATACTCTCAATTTCTCCAAACACAAACCGCATTTAGCACATCTTATAGGACTGTTAAAGCCCTTTGGTTGTGCCTCTGTTTGACTTTCTTCTCCCCAACTCCTACATCAGTACACTTGTATCTATATTATTTTATGATATATTTGAGAAATTAAAGGAAAACGCTTAAGAAAAATAGGTGGTTCTGGTGAAGACAAAAGTAAAGGTAAGTATGCAAAAAAATAAAAAAGATAAATATATAACATTATTAAACTTGGGAGCTGGAAAGAACTTTAGAATCAATTATCCAATCTCTGTATTTTACAAATGAAGCCCAAAAATATGAAATAATCTACCCAAAGCCCCCCCGTTTTCTACATCCAACCTGGCCTTCAAAGCTAGGTTAACTCACAACTCCTCCTTTTAAATTTGTCATAACTCATCCCTTTAAAATTCTCCAATTTTATTCATTTAAGTAAATTAGGGAGATGATGTTAATGATCAGGCATTTACCTTTCATATTTCCTTTGCTAAGTGATTTTATGGAGAAAGTCGAGGAAGTGGTCTGAGTTCTAACAATGTGTTACTTATCATTTGTGCATTCATTCACCAAATGTTTAATGAATCCCAGTGACAGAGAATAAAATTCTTATCTTCTCCTGGAATTTAAAGTCTAGTAAAGGTAGACAGACGTTGTAAATATTTACAAAAGGAAATGGAAAAATTATAAGTAGTGACAGCTTTAATAGCTATTTTAGTAAGTGCAATAAACAGACTAAACTGTGCAGTTACAGGGATTAATATACCAAGAATGAAGTGAAACTCAGATCACTCGTTGTAGTCCAGGGAATCCTTTCACTCAGTGCCTTCAATTAACTTCTTTTAGACTACTGAATGATAACTTTGTTTTTCTCTTAAAATACCTGAAAAGCTCAGATAACTGATGGCTAAGAAATTTGTTCCTGGCTCACCTGATGTAACAAATGTTTTTACTCAAATACCATGCCAGAGATTTACCAGGAGTTATTTTTTTTCTTGATGTTCTTGACTATATGTTGACTTTCATCTATGCAAAAGTAGGAGAGAGAAAACAGAAAAATACATTTCAGAAGAGTTCGGTATTTTGAAATAGAAACAATGAATTATTTAAATGTTTATATCTGTGATATACTGAATATCTTGACAAGATGCCATCTGTCTTCTACTCCGTTAAAGAATCTTTTTCTGATCGATAGAATAAGAACAAAGAATAGCGATCATTCTCCCTCTGCCTGGTGTGACATTAGGTAGACAGTGCATTGCTTTAGATTTTACTCCCTTAGGTCCAAGCTCACTTCTGAAAAATCTTCCTCAACATCAAATTCATATTGCACATCTTCCTAGATACTCTGTTATTTCTGAATGCAAGATAACCAGAACTCTGTCCTAACTTTTATCTTAAGGTTGAGAAGAAGCAGCCTTAACTTTCTAAGAATCTGATTCTGGAAGACTTTGTTTATGACAGTGTTTCCAAGCAGTGCCAGCGCTCCTTGGAAGCAAAATATGCTAAAGGTCAAGCGCTGAGTTTGCAAAAATAAAGGAGCCAATAGCAACTTTGCGCCTGCCCACTCGACTTGGTTATGCAGGATGGTATGTTCTAGCATGATCTCCTTTGGGTACATCAAACCCAATTCTCACTCACCTCCTGTCAGCTTTCCCCTTGGTCTCTCCCCTCCCTGAATAAATTTCAGCATCTGTGTGTTAACAGCCACTGTGTGATGCCTCCGCTCCACAGGATTGCCCCTGCTTCCTAGCTTGTGATTCCGACGTGCTTGCCCTAAATAACCTCTCCCTCTGCCAGCTTGACTTCTTCATCTGTGACAAATGAGGCCAGAAATTCACTGGAGCCTCACAATGACTCAGTGAAAGTGCCTCTACCCTAGACATTGCCTCCATCTCCCTGGGGAGAACTCTTCCATTCAGAGGTAAGCCTGGAGGCAGAGCTTTTGCTTTCCCTAAAAGCTAATATATATTTTTTCTCACCTCAGAGTATCCAGATTTTCCCTCTGTTACATCCATCTCCTGGTTTCTCAGGTGCTGGGCCCTCCTTATTAGCCCTATCGCTTGTCTGAATCAGTTGAATTAAAACAAGGGACTTTCCTGGTGGTCCAGTGGCTAAAACTCCCCGCTCCCAATGCAGAGGATGCAGGTTTGATCCCGGGTTGGGAGCTAAGATCCCACATGCTACAACCAAGAGCTAACATGCTGTAAATAAAGATCCTGAGTGCTGCAACTAAAACTCGATGTATAGCCAAATAAATAAATAAAAATTCTGAAAAAGAATAAAATGGCTGGAGCTCCTCCCTCAAAATCCCTGCTCATAAATCCATGTATAACTACATGTTAATTTATGGCAGGATTTTTTCCACAAATTTTTGAGAATTTTCAAACATACAGAAAAGTTCAACATCACAATAAACACCACCACCACAGGACTTTCCTGAGATGCTGTATCCTACTGCTCTTCATATTTTCCATCCTCCTCGATTAATGTGCATGGTTGGACCATTAGTATCTTTGTAGCAGGGTGAAGTAAAAGCCTTTAGAAAGGTGGCTGCTAGCCACATGAAGCTGTTTACATTTTCATGATGGTTAACTAAAATTACAAGTTAGATTCATCAATTGCACTAGCCACACTTCAAATGCTCCATAGCCACGTGTGGCTAGTGGTTGCTGGATTGGGACAGCACAGAGGTCGTTTGCATAATTTCAGGAAATTCTATTTTATGGCACTTTAAAAGCTCTTGAGTCTTCTGTAGAGGAATAAGTTTATTTAAGAAATGAGTCTGGGTTTCTTGGTGGGTAGGAGGAGCCAGAGAATTGTATCTAAAGCAAGAGAGGGAGGTGATACATGCTAATGTCAAGTGCTGAGTTTGCAAAAACTTAGCACTTGAGTTTGTCCTTGAAACCGGGACAGGGCCCAAAAGCAATATGGTCTTGTAATTCCTAGGTCCCCACCCCCTCTTCTGTGACAGTGTACCCAGAAGGAGGCAAAACTTCAGAAAAACAGTTGCATGGTGTGCCCAGCAGAGTTGAGTCTAAAATACTGACCTCAGGGATCCAGTTTGGCCAATAAGGTTGCCCTTAGAAGCTATGATGGACTTCCCATTTTCTGAGCACCCTATAAGCCTCTGGGATTCCGGTTGAGTCCTGGGAGAGAAGATTGTAATAGTGAGTGAGATTTAATTTCCTGGCAATACAGTGGGACTGATGCTCAGCTTTGAATTTTACTAGATTTAAAAGAAGAGGTAGAAATTTCTTGTTCCATGCCCATATAAAAATTAGTGAAGGACTTCCCTGGTAGCTCAGACAATAAAGAATCCACCTACAATGCAAAAATTAGTGAAAACAGTGAAAAAATATATTATATATATATATACACATAATTTTTCAAAGATAATTTAAATTGCATTCTTTGTATATCATTCATAGAATATATAAGAATTAAATACCATCAGATGGGCTAATAGTATTTGGCATACCTCCCCATTTTCATTCTCTGGCAGTCATTGTTTTTGAATAATAATAGTATGTCATGCAGCTCCCTCCATCTGAAATATGACACTATCATACAGGCTGATTGTGTTAGGTTCCCTGCAAAAAAAAAATAATAAAGAAAATATTATTGGCTTTGTGTGATTAGTCCTAAATTTCAAGATATTATGAAGGATGTTTTCAGTGCAGTTTGCAATATCTATTCGAGGTGGTAGGTTATTCATTTATTCAACTTTTTAAAAAGTTCAATACAGGCACTGTTCCATACCATGTAGGATGGGCACAGTTCCTCCCCTTACAGATGTTATTGTTGTAGAATTATTTGTCCTGGAAGATATGTTGAGAGATGAAAAATTCAAGAGTATCCTGTGATCCTTTCAAAGAGGAGCTCCTACACGGTACCTGTTGAAATTCATTTACTGAATCCCTTGTCCCAGCACAGAGTTGTTTTCCCCAGAGGAGAAAAGGGAATTTTTCCCTGATTTTTTACAAAGGCCTATATGAGCCAATTGTGTCCCTGATGTTAGAACTCCTTTTCTTTTAGTAAATTTAAATCACATAGGTTGAAATGTAAGCTGTCTTGTTCTCATTATTCAGTCCAGATTGCTGGGAAGTCTTTAGATACATAACAGGACCATACTGAATCAAACTCTGTAACTCAGAGATGCTACTTGGTGATGTGTCTATTGTGACTTTTGAGTATTTTATTAATTAAGTACTGCTGCTGCTGCTGCTAAGTCGCTTCAGTCGTGTCCGACTTTGTGTGATCCCACAGACGGCAGCCCACCAGGCTCCGCCGTCCCTGGGATTCTCCAGGCAAGAACACTAGAGTGGGTTGCCATTTCCTTCTCCAATGCATGAAAGTGAAAAGTGAAAGTGAAGTCGCTCAGTCGTGTCCGACTCTTCGCGACCCCATGGACTGCAGCCTACCAGGCTCCTCCATCCATGGGATTTTCCAGGCAAGAGTACTGGAGTGGGTTGCCATTGCCTTCTCTGAATTAAGTACTACAGTCAACTAATGATGAGTTCCTAAAGGCCTGAACCTTACCCAGCTACCAGTCACTAGGACAGGATTTCTCAGACTTGCTGCTTATAAGACCTTCTGGGAAGCTTGTTATAACTTTCTTCTACCTCTTTCTAACAGCATAATTCAATAGACATTTTTAGACCCTTTCCTGATGATTCTGATTTAATTTGAGATGAGACTTAGAACTAAATTTTTAACTGCATTTTTTTTTAATGTCCTAAGATTATTGAAAGGTTAAGAGAGGTTATCTAATAGGCCCAAAGACTTGGAGCCCACCACACTGAAGTTACCCTTGGATTGATTTGGCCATTTAAGTCATAGTCCAGAGAGAAAGCCATGGAAATGCCAAGACTTGGGTGTGGGGAAAGAAGAGTAGAATCATAAAGTTCTAATATGTGCCTGACTAGATTTATACTAAACTTCATGCAATTAACTGCCTAATGAGTTTTACTTTAGCAAATCGTAGCATATTAAAAATAGGACAACCTCTTCTGTATTTGAATGAAATCCTTCCTCACTCTTCTTGTCTCTGGAAAAAAAAAAAAAAACTCAGTCTACATAATTTAGCCATTCTCCATAAATCCTATTTTCCATATCCTTGCATGTTTATGGGATCAAAATCTTATAGTTAGTATATTTTGCTCTAGCATTGAACCTACTTGAGGATATCAGTCAGTATTAACTCAATAGACAGTTTTCCTGCGGTAGGGCAAATGGCTGCATTTATGACTGAGGTTGATCACAAGCACAATCTGTTTGCCTTTAGAAACATGTGTTTTCTGTGACTGCAAGAAATACTGCTGAATAAGACATTTCTTCACCATCCTTGATGAATGAGGAACATTAATAATGCAGATAATAGTCAGGCCAAATGATATTGAAGAAAAAATATGGTCCAGAAGCCCTAATTCCTTTTAGAGATTAAATTTTAAATGGCAAGCTCAGTAGTTCCATCATAGCACAGAACAAGGTGAATATTATGTATTCCTTGAGTTCTAGAGAGTCAAAAGTCAATTTATTTTTTACTCTTACACCTTGTAAACATTTATGGATATACAAATATGTATAACTACACTCATATCTATATTTATTTCTTTATAAGTAACAAAAACAGTATATGTTCTCTTGTGGATGTAATACATGTCCATTTAAATATTTATTATGTAAATCCAATATTACTATAAAATACCAAGGCCAACTTTCATTTGTAACTTTTTAGATGTTTTATTCTTTTATATATCTTGCATATAATGATATCTCTGTGAAAGAACATATAAGAGGGAAAGATCCCAGAGTGGTAAATAATGCTTTCAAAAATAGAACTACTTAGAACAGTGCTAATAATTAGCTAATTTGCCCATTTACTAAATATCTAGAGAACACCTTCTCTTTAAAAAGTTACTATAGAGGATATAGTGGTATTTAAGGTCAATCTCTACCAATCATACACTTTCTGGTATGTGTATTCTTATGGCAGAAGTGGAGGAGAAGGGTAGAGAGGAATAAAACTATTTTAAACCACGGTGTCATGGCAGTTTAAGTCCATACAAATGGAACATGGAGGTGATCCTATGTCTTCTTTGCCCAGGAGAGTCCTCACTGATGCTTGTTGCTTTAGCATAATTATTAATTGTCTTTCCCTTTCCTCCAAAACTGTCCAGGTGTAAACATATACATCAAAATCCCATAGAAGTTCACAGGAGAGAAAATTCTCTTCCAGTAATAAGACACAAGAAAAATGTCACTGAATCCTGAAGGGTAGGTTTGATTTCAGAGGGAGAAGGACAGATGAGGAAGAGGTCAAGGGTTATATTCCATCATTGCTTACCTGCATTCTTCCAGCAACTTCTCAATTTATGACCCTGCTTTTTGGCATTCTGCAGAATACACATTTTGACCACTATTCTGTAATATTTCTGCTATCTGAACTGCCCCACCCTTCTCATTCTTCAAATCCAGGTCAGAGTTTACAGTTATAACTGTCCCTGAAATCCTCCTTCCAACCCTCTAATCCAAGGTTGTGGAGTTACTCACCTATTCCTCTATGTATTCTGTAAGTTGTACTTACTTTTGCTGAGCCTGAAGGAAGACCCCAAACAGTAACAGACTGAGAAAGCGGGTTGACTTCTGGCTAGTTTTCCTGGTGGTTGAGAGGAATAGAACATGGTCAAATCAGTTTTGGGTGTATGACATTGAAGATGATAGACAAATATGCAAGTAAAAAAGACCAACAGAAAGTTAGAATTGTAACTCAAAAAAAGAGGCTGATGCTGCAGAAGAAATCTGATAGGAGAGGGAAAAAAGGAGTGAAGGCAAAGATCCTAAAGAAAGAAGAGACCTAGAAAAGCTTAGTTTTTATGGAAGGCAAGGGAAGATGCAATTCAGTGAAGGAGGTGATGATGACCATCTTCATCAAATTCTAAAAATCTATAAAAGATATGATAAAGACTGAATGAAGAATTTGAGTAACTATAGACTGGTTGGAGGTAGAACCAGATTTGAGAGCATTGAAGAGAATGAGAAGGTGCTTTGTAAGAAAAAGATTCAACATTGGTTTGATATTTGATTCGGTTGTGGTTTAGTTGCTAAGTTGTGTCCGACGCTTGCAACCCCATGGACTATAGCCCACCAGTCTCCTTGTCCATAAGATTTTTCAGGCAAGAATACTGAAATGGGCTGCCATGTTTGAGTATCAATGTATTTCAAACAGCTTGAAGAAGAAAGATACAACTTGTATCTTAATGTTCTCTAACACACACCGCACTGTGGCAAGTTAAACATGGGGTAGTAAATTCATGAAAGTTCAGAAAGTAAATTGTATTTCCTATAACATCATATTTTTAATGAAGAATTTACACTTAAAATGTAATTTCCTATAAATTTATTTTAAGAACTTTCTGGTCTCCATACCACGATAAATGAAGACTACATTCCTGGGAGACAGACAAAATGCTGTAGTTAACAATCGAATAGTTCTATGATCATCTTGCTCTTCTAAGTAAATATTAAATAAAGAAATAATTCGTGATAACCAGAAATAGAGTATATATAGTTCTGTTCCACATGGATAATGTTCTTTCTTCCTATCTTCACCTTTTGTATTTTCCAGTATTTTCTTCATAGTGTTATTGAGAAGGATAATGATCAGCATAGCATTTGAATACTCCATGTGCTTATGTCAATATGAATATTCACAGCCAAATTGTCTCATCAATATCACTGGGACCTATATTTCATTTAATTTTAACCAAGAGTGAAAGTGTTGAGTATAGAACTCTGAATTTAAAAAGCATTTTTTAAAAGGAATGAGGTATGAACAATGAGAAAAAATCCATCAGGGTTGAGAAAAGTTATTTTCAAGATTAGAAAGACAATTTTGAAAGTGCAAAGTTGGACAGAAAGAAGCAATCAAAAGGAGAGAATAAAGACATAAGAGAGGGCAATAACTCGACACTGAGAACTCAGTTGACATTGCAGATTATCTATTACTGATGTCAAGAATTTCTTGGTGATGCAATTTCCCCAACAATACTCGATCGTCCAGAATATTTTTCTCCTCTAGTGCCTTTGCTGCCACACTGATTGAATCAGTGTTAATTGACAATTTAGGAGAATATTCCCATGTTCCAGGAAGGACAGTACTATAAGTGCTATTGTACATGATTAAAGCAATAATATTTTGATTATGAACATTTCAATACATTCATAGTTGACTAAGAAGCATTCATCTTCTTACAAAATAGTATGAAATTTAGTCCACGTATGGTAGGATAAACAATTATAGGACAAATATGCAGACTTTAATATAGTTTGTATAGTTCCAGCATCCAAACTTTTTTTTTTTTTGGCCGGGATTATTTTTTTTTTAATTAATTAATTTATTTATTTTTTCACTGGGTTTTGTCATACATTGATATGAATCAGCCATAGAGTTACATGTATTCCCCATCCCGATCGCCCCTCCCACCTCCCTCTCCACCCGATTCCTCTGGGTCTTCCCAGTGCACCAGGCTCGAGCACTTGTCTCATGCATCCCACCTGGGCTGGTGACCTGTTTCACCATAGATAATATACATGCTGTTCTTTCGAAACATCCCACCCTCACCTTCTCCCACAGAGTTCAAAAGTCTGTTCTGTACTTCTGTGTTTCTTTTTCTGTTTTGCATATAGGGTTGTCGTTACCATCTTTCTAAATTCCATATATATGTGTTAGTATGCTGTAATGTTCTTTATCTCTCTGGCTTACTTCACTCTGTATAATAGGCTCCAGTTTCATCCATCTCATTAGAACTGGTTCAAATGAATTCTTTTTAATGGCTGAGTAATATTCCATGGTGTATATGTACCACAGCTTCCTTATCCATTCATCTGCTGATGGGCATCTAGGTTGCTTCCATGTCCTGGCTATTATAAACAGTGCTGTGATGAACATTGGGGTGCACGTGTCTCTTTCAGATCTGGTTTCCTCAGTGAGTATGCCCAGAAGTGGGATTGCTGGGTCATATGGCAGTTCTATTTCCAGTTTTTTAAGAAATCTCCACACTGTTCTCCATAGCGGCTGTACTAGTTTGCATTCCCACCAACAGTGTAAGAGGGTTCCCTTTTCTCCACACCCTCTCCAGCATTTATTGCTTGTAGACTTTTGGATAGCAGCCATCCTGACTGGCGTGTAATGGTACCTCATTGTGGTTTTGATTTGCATTTCTCTGATAATGAGTGATGTTGAGCATCTTTTCATGTGTTTGTTAGCCATCTATATGTCTTCTTTGGAGAAATGTCTGTTTAGTTCTTTGGCCCATTTTTTGATTGGGTCATTTATTTTTCTGGAATTGAGCTTCAAGAGTTGCTTGTATATTTTTGAGATTAATCTTTTGTCTGTTTCTTCATTTGCTATGCATCCAAACTTTTTGTTACACACATATGAAGATACAAGCTTATGAGGTTGAGTACTGATCGTCTATCCCACTGGTTCCTAGACTCTTGATTTGCTGCATCAGTAAAATACAAATTGGAGGACCAACACAGGATGTCAATTTTTAATTTAGCTAAAGAAAATATGAAAACAACCCACTCTCATTTATTCTCACCATCATTTCAAAAAGAGCATTTTAACATAAAATGTTTTTAGTCTTTGGAAATAAAACATTAAAAAGGCACATTTTTACAGTAAAGTTCTTTAAATTGAATATGTTTAGCTTTATAAATGTTTATCACATCATTCGTAATTTCCAAGGTTAACTGTGGCATGTGAAATACTTGTCATGTGAGTGCTGGCCTATAGAGCTGTGTTTGGGGTTATTGGTTGGCACTTAAAATGTCTGGACCCCACCTCATATAGCCAATAAGACACCTTCTGTTACAATACAGGCAGAATCACCAGAGTTTAGATCACAAATTTCCAATTTAATAGATCTAGCTTCAAATACTGGAGTCTTAACCACTATGCCACAGATCTCTCCTAAAAATATTCTTATTTTTCGTAACATAAGGGTTACCACGAAGGATAAGGAATGTAATCATTTGTCTCTTCAAAAACACAACTTCTGGAAAACAGGAATAGTAATTAAAATGCAGTGTTCTTTGAAGTAATTAGAAATAGTATATCTAATTTTATTTTATTTTTTCTTTTTTCTTTCTTTATTTATTCAGTGGGTTTTGTCATACATTGATATGAATCAGCCATAGAGTTACATGTATTCCCCATCCCGATCGCCCCTCCCACCTCCCTCTCCACCCAATTCCTCTGGGTCTTCCCAGTGCACCAGGCCCGAGCACTTGTCTCATGCATCCCGCCTGGGCTGGTGATCTGTTTCACCATAGATAATATACATGCTGTTCTTTTGAAACATCCCACCCTCACATTCTCCCACAGAGTTCAAAAGTCTGTTCTGTACTTCTGTGTTTCTTTTTCTGTTTTGCATATAGGGTTGTCGTTACCATCTTTCTAAATTCCATATATATGTGTTAGTATGCTGTAATGTTCTTTATCTTTCTGGCTTACTTCACTCTGTATAATAGGCTCCAGTTTCATCCATCTCATTAGAACTGGTTCAAATGAATTCTTTTTAACGGCTGAGTAGTATTCCATGGTGTATATGTACCACAGCTTCCTTATCCATTCATCTGCTGATGGGCATCTAGGTTGCTTCCATGTCCTGGCTATTATAAACAGTGCTGTGATGAACATTGGGGTGCACGTGTCTCTTTCAGATCTGGTTTCCTCAGTGAGTATGCCCAAAAGTGGGATTGCTGGGTCATATGGCAGTTCTATTTCCAGTTTTTTAAGAAATCTCCACACTGTTCTCCATAGCGGCTGTACTAGTTTGCATTCCCACCAACAGTGTAAGAGGGTTCCCTTTTCTCCACACCCTCTCCAGCATTTATTGCTTGTAGACTTTTGGATAGCAGCCATCCTGACTGGCGTGTAATGGTACCTCATTGTGGTTTTGATTTGCATTTCTCTGATAATGAGTGATGTTGAGCATCTTTTCATGTGTTTGTTAGCCATCTGTATGTCTTCTTTGGAGAAATGTCTGTTTAGTTCTTTGGCCCATTTTTTGATTGGGTCATTTATTTTTCTGGAATTGAGCTTCAAGAGTTGCTTGTATATTTTTGAGATTAATCCTTTGTCTGTTTCTTCATTTGCTATTATTTTCTCCCAATCTGAGGGCTGTCTTTTCACCTTACTTATAGTTTCCTTTGTTGTGCAAAAGCTTTTAAGTTTCATTAGGTCCCATGTGTTTATTTTTGCTTTTATTTCCAATATTCTGGGAGGTGGGTCATAGAGGATCTTGCTTTGATTTATGTCGGAGAGTGTTTTGCCTATGTTCTCCTCTAGGAGTTTTATAGTTTCTGTTCTTACATTTAGATCTTTAATCCATTTTGAGTTTATTTTTGTGTATGGTGTTAGAAAGTGTTCCAGTTTCATTCTTTTACAAGTGGTTGACCAGTTTTCCCAGCACCACTTGTTAAAGAGGTTGTCTTTTTTCCATTGTATATCCTTGCCTCCTTTGTCAAAGATAAGGTGTCCATAAGTTCGTGGATTTATCTCTGGGCTTTCTATTCTATCCCATTGATCTATATTTCTGTCTTTGTGCCAGTACCATACTGTCTTGATGACTGTGGCTTTGTAGTAGAGTCTGAAGTCAGGCAGGTTGATTCCTCCAGTTCCATTCTTCTTTCTCAAGATTACTTTGGCTATTCGAGGTTTTTTGTATTTCCATACAAATTGTGAAATTATTTGATCTAGTTCTGTGAAAAATACCGTTGGTAGCTTGATAGGGATTGCATTGAATCTATAGATTGCTTTTGGTAGAATAGCCATTTTGACAATATTGATTCTTCCAATCCATGAGCATGGTATATTTCTCCATCTGTTTGTGTCCTCTTTGATTTCTTTCATCAGTGCTTTATAGTTTTCTATGTATAGGTCTTTTGTTTCTTTAGGTAGATATACTCCTAAGTATTTTATTCTTTTTGTTGCAATGGTGAATGGTATTGTTTCCTTAATTTCTCTTTCTGTTTTTTCATTGTTAGTATATAGGAATGCAAGGGATTTTTGTGTGTTAATATTATATCCTGCAACTTTACTATATTCGTTGATTAGCTCTAGTAATTTTCTGGAAGAGTCTTTAGGGTTTTCTATGTAGAGGATCATGTCATCTGCAAACAGCGAGAGTTTCACTTCTTCTATTCCTATCTAGATTCCTTTTACTTCTTTTTCTGCTCTGATTGCTGTGGCCAAAACTTCCAACACTATGTTTAATGGTAGTGGTGAGAGTGGGCACCCTTGTCGTGTTCCTGATTTCAGGGGAAATGCTTTCAATTTTTCACCACTGAGGGTGATACTTGCTGTGGGTTTGTCATATATAGCTTTTATTATGTTGAGGTATGTTCCTTCTATTCCTGCTTTCTGGAGAGTTTTAATCATAAATGGGTGTTGAATTTTGTCAAAGGCTTTCTCTGCATCTGTTGAGATAATCATATGTTTTTTATCTTTCAATTTGTTAATGTGGTGTATTACATTGATTGATTTGCGGATATTAAAGAATCCTTGCATTCCTGGGATAAAGCCCACTTGGTCATGGTGTATGATTTTTTTAATATGTTGTTGGATTCTGTTTGCTAGAATTTTGTTAAGGATTTTTGCATCTATGTTCATCAGTGATATTGGCCTGTAGTTTTCTTTTTTTGTGGCATCTTTGTCTGGTTTTGGAATTAGGGTGATGGTGGCCTCATAGAATGAGTTTGGAAGCTTACCTTCTTCTGCAATTTTCTGGAAGAGTTTGAGTAAGATAGGTGTTAGCTCTTCTCTAAATTTTTGGTAGAATTCAGCTGTGAAGCCATCTGGTCCTGGGCTTTTGTTTGCTGGAAGATTTTTGATTACAGTTTCGATTTCCTTGCTTGTGATGGGTCTGTTAAGATCTTCTATTTCTTCCTGGTTCAGTTTTGGAAAGTTACACTTTTCTAAGAATTTGTCCATTTCATCCAAGTTGTCCATTTTATTGACATAGAGCTGCTGGTAGTAGTCTCTTATGATCCTTTGTATTTCAGTGTTGTCTGTTGCGATCTCTCCATTTTCATTTCTAATTTTGTTATTTTGGTTCTTCTCTCTTTCTTAATGAGTCTTGCTAATGGTTTGTCAATTTTGTTTATTTTTTCAAAAAACCAGCTTTTAGCTTTGTTGATTTTTGCTATGATCTCTTTAGTTTCTTTTGCATTTATTTCTGCCCTAATTTTTAAGATTTCTTTCCTTCCGCTAACTCTGGGGTTCTTCATTTCTTCCTTCTCTAATTGCTTTAGGTGTAGAGTTAGGTTATTTATTTGGCTTTTTATTTTGTTTCTTGATGTAAGCCTGTATTGCTATGAACCTTCCCCTTAGCACTGTTTTTACAGTGTCCCATAGGTTTTGGGTTGTTGTGTTTTCATTTTCATTCATTTCTATACATATTTTGATTTCTTCTATGATTTGCTGGTTATTCAGAAGCGTGTTATTTAGCCTCCATATGTTTGAATTTTTAACATTTTTTTTCCTGTAATTGAGATCTAATCTTACTGCACTGTGGTCAGAAAAGATGACTGGAATGATTTCAATTTTTTTGAATTTTCCAAGACCAGATTTATGGCCCAGGATGTGATCTATTCTGGAGAAGGTTCCGTGTGCACTTGAGAAAAAGGTGAAGTTGATTGTTTTGGGGTGAAATGTCCTATAGATATCAATTAGGTCTAGCTGGTCCATTGTGTCATTTAAGGTTTGTGTTTCCTTGTTAATTTTCTGTTTAGTTGATCTATCCATAGTTGTGAGTGGGGTATTAAAGTCTCCCACTATTATTGTGTTACTATTAATTTCCTCTTTCATACTCATTAGGGTTTGCCATACATATTGCGGTGCTCCTATGTTGGGTGCATATATATTTATAATTGATATATCTTCTTCTTGGATTAATCCTTTGATCATTATGTAGTGTCCTTCTTTGTCTCTTTTCACATCCTTTATTTGAAAGTCTATTTTATCTGATATGAGTATTGCGACTCCTGCTTTCTTTTGGTCTCCGTTTGCGTGAAATATTTTTTTCCAGCCCTTTACTTTTAGTCTGTATGTGTCTCTTGCTTTGAGGTGGGTCTCTTGTAGACAGCATATATAGGGGTCTTGTTTTTGTATCCATTCAGCCAATCTTTGTCTTTTGGTTGGGGCATTCAACCCATTTACATTTAAGGTAATTATTGATAGGTATGGTCCCGTTGCCATTTACTTTGTTGTTTTGGGTTCACGTTTATACAACCTTTCTGTGTTTCCTGTCTAGAGAAGATCCTTTAGCATTTGTTGAAGAGCTGGTTTGGTGGTGCTGAATTCTCTCAGCTTTTGCTTGTCTGTAAAGCTTTTGAATTCTCCTTCATATCTGAATGAGATCCTTGCTGCGTACAGTAATCTAGGTTGTAGGTTATTTTCTTTCATTACTTTCAGTATGTTCTGCCATTCCCTTCTGGCCTGGAGGGTTTCTATTGATAGATCAGCTGTTATCCTTATGGGAATCCCTTTGTGTGTTATTTGTTGTTTCTTCCTTGCTGCTTTTAATATTTGTTCTTTGTGTTTGATCTTTGCTAATTTGATTAATATGTGTCTTGGGGTGTTTCGCCTTGGGTTTATCCTGTTTGGGACTCTCTGGGTTTCTTGGACCTGGGTGGCTATTTCCTTCCCCATTTTAGGTAAGTTTTCAGCTATTATCTCCTCGAGTATTTTCTCATGGCCTTTCTTTTTGTCTTCTTCTTCTGGGACTCCTGTGATTCGAATGTTGGGGCGTTTCACATTGTCCCAGAGGCCCCTGAGGTTGTCCTCATTTCTTTTGATCCTTTTTTCTTTCTTCCTCTCTGCTTCATTTATTTCCACCATTTTATCTTCTACCTCACTTATCCTATCTTCTGCCTCCGTTATTCTACTCTTGGTTCCCTCCAGAGTGTTTTTGACCTCATTCATTGCATTATTCATTTTTAACTGACTCTTTTTTATTTCTTCTAGGTCTTTATTAAACATTTCTTGCATCTTTTCAGTCTTTGTCTCCAGGCTATTTATCTGTAACTCCATTTTGCTTTCAAGATTTTGGATCATTTTTATTATCATTATTCTAAATTCTTTTTCAGGTAGATTCCCTATCTCCTCCTCTTTTGTTTGACTTGGTGGGCATTTTTCATGTTCCTTTACCTGTTGGGTATTTCTCTGCCTTTTCATCTTGTTTAGATTGCTGTGTCTGGACTGGGCTTTCTGTATTCTGGAGGTCTGTGGTTCCTTTTTATTGTGGAGGTTTTACCCAGTGGGTGGGGTTAGACGATTGTCTTGTCAAGGTTTCCTGGTTAGGGAAGTTTACGTCGGTGTTCTGGTGCATGGAACTTGATTTCTTCTCTCTGGAGAGCAATGGAGTGCTCAGTAATGAGTTTTGAGATGGGTCTATGTGTTAGGTGTCACCTTGGGCAGCCTGTATGTTGACGTTTAGGGTTATGTTCCTGCGTTGCTGGAGAATTTGCGTGTTATGTCTTGCTCTAAAACTTATTGGCTCTTGGGTGGTGGTTGGTTTCAGTGTAGGTATGGAGGCTTTTGGACGGTCACTTATTACTTAAAGTTCCATGTAGTCAGGAGTTTTCTGGTGTTCTCCGGTTTTGGGCTTAAGTCTCCTGCCTCTGGATTTTAGTTTTATTCTTCCTATAGTCTCAGGACTTCTCCAACTATACAGCACTGAAAATAAAACTTCTAGGTTAATGGCAAAAAGATTCTCCCCCATTAGGGACACCCAGAGTGGTTCACAGAGTTACATTAAGAAGAGGAGAGGGAGGAGGGAGATAGTGATGAGAAGGAGGAGAAAAAGGGGGACTCAAGAGGAGAGAGACAGATCTACGCAGTTGTCTGTTCCCGGAGTGTTCTCCGTAGCCCAGACACCCACCAAGATTCACAGAATTGGATTGGGAAGAGAAGGGGAAAGGAGGAAATAGAGGTGTTCTGAGGTAGAAAACAGAGAGTCAAGATTGGGAGAGAATAATCAACACACTCCTGAATAAAAATGGGAACTGAATATTGGATTCTTAAATGTTCACAATTTATATCATATACTGAAAAACAAAAATTAAAAATCCAGAGTAGAGGTTAGACTCTTAAAAATACTATATTAAAAACAAAAACCAAAACACCCCCAAAAAATTTTTTTTAATATATATGAAGTTCAGTTTAAAAATAGGGCTTCTCTTCTTTTTTTTTTTGGTAAGGTTATAGTGTATTGAAAATGAAAATTAAGAAGTAGTAGAGGAGTACTAGAGGACTTTAAAAGAAATAAGAGAAAAAGAAAAATAGAAAATAGAAGAGAAAAAGGAGAGAAAAAAAATTTTCCCCAATTAAAAAAATCGTAAAAATCTATGAAAATGAAAGTTAAAGAGTAATGGGGGAGTAATAGGGAATTTTAAAGGAAAATAAAAGAGAAAAAAATTTAAAAAAAAGTAAAATATCTAGGAATTTCTCTGGAGCTGTTGCGGTCAGTGTGGGTTCGGCTCAGTTTCAGATAGCTCCTCGTTCCAGCTTACGCTTCTCGATATCTACAGGCCCTTTCTGGTGTAATCAGTGTTTTCTACAGGGATTTTAATCTGTTGCACCAGTCCCTTCTGAAGCGGTTCCCTTTGTTTATTTGGCTTCTGTTTGCCGGTTTCTTCAGAGCCTCATTTCCGGCCTGACACAGGCGGGCGGAGGTGGACTCTTATTCAGGTAGCTAGTTCTGTCGCGCTGCGGGGAGGGGTTGGCGCTGCCGGGAGAGGCTGACACTGCTTTCTCCGTCTGCACTGCTCAGGCTCCCGGCTGCTCTATGTGGAGCGCGCCCAGTGCTGTGCGCAACTCCAGCCCTCGGGTGTTCCACAAAAGCGCGGAACAAAAGGCTGCGTCCGCTCTTGTGCCCTCCCCGTCAGAGCGGTCCAGGCAGCCAGGGGCTTGACAGGCGCACTCTCCCCGGGTGCGGCGCGCCCGCTCCCTTCCACGGTCCCAATCTCGGTTTCCGCTGGCGCCAGTCGGGTGCGTGCGCCTTCTGCCCTCCGCGTCCCCAGCCCCAGTCCCCGCCCGCGCCGGTCGGGTGCCTGTGCCCTGTGTCTCGCCCGCGACCTGCTCCCGCCTCCGGCGGGCCTGGGCCGGTCCGCAGTCTGCGAGCTCCTTTCTGGACTTTCTCGGTCCCTTTGTTCTGCAAACGGCTGGCAGCGTGTTCGGGCCGGTTAATTTTCTCTCTCTCTTTTGCTCTCCCACAGTTCAAGTTGGCAGCTCACAAAAGCTCCCTCTGATTGTCCTCAGGGCACTCAGGCCCGGACCCTACCCCAAGCAATGCCGCCGGCTCCTCTCCGTGCCGCCCCCACTTGCTGGTGGTGGATGCGGGTGTCTGGGGTACTTTTCTGCTGAGAGTTGCTTTTGGGCACGTAATCTGTGGGTTTTATTTATTGTTTCCCTCCCAGTCAGGTTGCCTTCCTAGATTCAAACACTTCCCCCAGGCCCGCCAGTGCGAGGGTTTCCCGGTGTCTGGAAACGTCCTCTAAAGACTCCCTTCCCGGGACGGATCTCCGTCCTTAGCTCTTTTGTCTCACTTTTTATCTTTTATATTTTGTCCTACCTCCTTTCAAAGACAATGGGCTGCTTTTCTGGGCGACTGATGACCTCAGCTAGCGATCAGAAGTTTTGTGAAGTTTGCTCTGCGTTCAGATATTCTTTTGATGAATTTGTAGGAGAGAAAGTGGTCTCCCCGTCCTACTCCTCCGCCATCTTGGCTCCTGAGAAATAGTATATCTAATTTAAAAGAGTCATAAATTCCAGGACACAGAAAAACAGGTGATAAAGTGAATACACACACACATACATACTGCAGTAACACAAGAGCAACAAAAAAATCTTCACTTCCTTGAAGACACACACATATATCTATATCAACGTTTACATACACACATATACTCATATAATTCATTG
This sequence comes from Dama dama, assembly GCF_033118175.1. Classification (NCBI taxonomy): domain Eukaryota; kingdom Metazoa; phylum Chordata; class Mammalia; order Artiodactyla; family Cervidae; genus Dama; species Dama dama. The sequence goes on along the minus strand of NC_083713.1, from coordinate 33,057,774 downwards.
CCCTTCCTGTGTTGGTCTGTCAGTCATGTCCAACTCTTTGTGACCCCATGGACTGTAGCTCACCAGGCTCCTCTGTCTGTGGAATTCTCCAGGCAAGAATACTGAAGTGGGTTGCTATTTCCTTCTCCAGGGGATCAACTCAAATCCAGGTCTCCCACATTGCAGGTAGAAACTTTTACCATCTGGGTTGCCAGGGAAGTCCTTTAATTGTCCTTCAATCCCACTCATCCCTAAATACTTTAATGTGCATTTTCTGAGAGTAAGGATATTACCCATAATTATGTAATAACCTCATTTGGACTTCATAAAATTAAGGAAATTAAAATACTTTTATAATACTAGTACTTAATCAAGAGTCCATATTCAAATTTAGTCAGTATTCCCAGTAACATCCATAATTATGACTATTTTTCCAGTCCAGTATTCAATCCAGAATCACATGTTGTAGTTTTCATAACTCTTCAACCTCAAGTTGTCCTTAGCCTGCCTTTGCTTTTCATGACATTTCTGAAGAGTTCAGTCATTTCATAGAATGTCTTCAATTTGATTTTCATTATGATTAAATTCTGGTTATGCCATTTTGACTGGATACAAGAAGTGATGTCTTCTTCAGAATTGTCCCATAATTGATGAAGATAGTGTCTGCTAGGTGTCTCCACTGTAAGCTTTATTTTAAAAAAGTTTTAATACAGAAGAAATACTTTGAGACAAAGTAAATGTCCTATTCCTTGTCAAACTTTCACCCATGAGTTTTAGTATTCATTGATTCTTCTTGCATGAATGTCTTTATGATGGTTGACAAGTGGTAATTTTCTATTTTCGTTATTTCTTCTACATTTGTTAGTTAATACTCAACTGTGAGGAACAGCTTTTCACTTTTTCCATTTATTTATGTTAGTACATACTTGTGAATTCTTATTTTATTCAACGGGTTATAATCTGTTACTATCTTTCACTATGTAAAAATAATACCAAAATGACTATGGTGATTTATACGATTATGTTTCACCAATTTGCTTTGTATTTGAAAAGGTACCAGTGAGTACTGGTGTGAATGTGGAATATTAAGAAATCTGTAGGGATTATCCTATAATTCTTATTTTTGTTGGTTATAAATGGGAAATTCTTTTCAGAATTAGTTGTCCTGATGTTTTAGAGCAATGATGTCAGGAAGAGACAGGTCAGGAAGCTGAAGGATAGGGAAAAGCACTGTGTGTGACCACTCCTCTTCTCATCAAGGTCATGTTCCTCTTTCAGACTTCATAACTGACATTGTGCAAATCTGATAACAAATGAGGCTTCTGTTTCCTCATAAATTTAGATGTTTCTTCAGCTGTCACTTTTATTGTTTGGACCACCCCAGTAACTGCTCTATGATCTCTGTGAAATCTGTGCTTGACTTGACTGTAGTTTCCCCAGTTCCTCTTTCTCCATCTACTAATGCTGGTTAGATTAAGCCTCCAAGCTGACCCCAGGCAAATCTTTGCCTGTTGCCCACTTTCATAGGCTATTTTAATCACTGTTTCATCCAGGTAAGATACAAATGGCATACTGAAATGAGGCAAGAGAGACAGTTTTCATGAAGGGGCCATTTAAAAAGGTGTCAGCAAGGTAAAGGGGCCACAGGTCCAAGGGAGCAAGGCAGACTGATGACCAGTCCCTCAACAAAGTAGCTCTCATTGGAGGAGGGGCTGTCTGACTGGAAGTATGACCTTGTTGATGAAGGCAGCACTGCCAACCCAGGGCAACCTAGCAAAGAAGACACTAGGATATAAACACCTCGTTTCACCGTTCTCCTGGTTTCCTGACAGGGTTTCCCATTGGCCAAGCCAATTACGATCTAGAGGGTAAGAGAGCCCGTTGATTCAATTTACAAATTCACCCTCACACAGAGCATGGTGGAGGAGCAGGAAGAGTGTTTCTGGAGGAGCAAACAAAAGACCCTGCTCACACATAGCAACTTCTAATATTTTAATAGGTTTTGAGGGATTCTCTTTGTACCTTAAGTGGCCGCCCACCCTTGCTTCTTGTTCTGCTGGAGCCTCCAGTTTATAATCTGCTGCTTGTAGTTCCTGGTAGGTCACTTCCTCCAGGCTCATTCTTACCCCAAGTTTTCTTGCTCTCAGCCCGGATGGGTGTGTGTGTGTGTGTGTGTAGCTCCCCTTGTCCCTCAATCTGTAGAATAAAACTTATCTTGTTACACAACATGGTTAACCAAAAGTAACTGGGCAAACAATAAAATAAAAAATGTAATCTTTATTAGTTTTGCACATTTTTAATGTTGGTTAGCGTCATTTAGGATAATAGTAGCATTTTCCAGCATGCAGTTCACGAATACAGTTTAAGTATTCTAAGTAGTTTTAAGAAAAAGAGGTGCCTATAGTTTGCTTCTGTAAGAAACACAAAATATCCTGATGTAATTGACTACATAAGTTCACTACTCTCTGTTCTTGTGGGGGAAAAAAAATTGTGAAACCCACATTATATTTAGAGCAATCTAGAGCAGCATGACTTTAAATAAATGGAAACATAAACAGAAGTTAGAAAAAAAAGACACAAATGAAAAATAAACACTACCTTCAATCAGTTAGTATAGGCACTACCAAAAATGTAAATAAAAATTTATACCTTTTTCCAATTGCAAAGCATAATTTGGATGTCAGTTGTGAATCTATGTTTGCCCCTTAAAATTATGAAATAATCTAAAAGTAGCAAATGTAATAAAAAAGCAGAAATCTACAACTACCCAGTCTTGTGTTCATTTCTTATTTAGCAAATTTCTTCCATGAAAAAGTACTATGGACAGAAAGTAAGAAAGTGATTGTGATATCAATCTTAAGATAATTTCCTCTTCATATTTATGTACATAATGCTGAAAAATAAAATAAAATAACTTTTTACAGTATTTATATTTGCTTATAAAATTCTAAACACATTTTAACAGGTTAAGCAGTGTTTTTTTTTTTTTTTTAAACATGTCTGTACAGTCGGGCTATACACCATATGTTATCCACTTAGAATTTAAAAATAACCAAAAAGCTGTTAAAGTGCTGCAAACTATTGCTTAATGACTTAAATAAATGAGATCTGTTGAACAATTTCTTTGACTTTACCAGTGACATATGGTTTCTCATAAATGAGATTCTGAGCGGTGGGAGAAACCAGATACAGCGGCATGGTAATAGAAACATGCATTCATAGCATCCAAACTATCTATAATGGTACAGAATACATTATGTTACCTGTGTAAAGCTTGCACTCTACATTTCTTGTGGTACATATTTGATGCAATAAATACTGTGCTTAAGTCATTATTTGTTTGCTCAAACGTGCACCACAGGGTAAAATGACTATTTACATAATAAATAGCATTTCATTAACATATACATTGTCAACCTTACTGAGCTGAAGATGGCTAAACAAAGTGTAGGATTAAGCAGAAATTTATAAAGGGTTCTTTTGGTCAATTCTGTCTTTAAGGGAGAAGCAATACTCATTATTCAGTATTTTTTAAATACAATAAACAGAAATGTAACACTTAAGATTCCTGACATTTGAGTGAAGTTTGCACCTGCTAAGATTTAATGGGCTATCCCCCTAAAATGACATACGTGGTCTAGGGGTTGGATTTGACAAAACAAGATCAGCAAAGCACCTCCAATTATCACCTAATTACCCCTCCCAGAAACACAGATGGAATTTAAGAACTCATTGTGTTCCTTGTGACTTTTTTCATGCATGATCTCTATGTGTAGCATGCCCTCATGCAAACCATGTCCTTGTGCAGATGGGAGGGCCATGTGATTGCCATAACCCCCAGTGGCATACCTGTTAAAGAGGTCCTTTAATCTATTTCCCAACAGAAACCCCATTTACAAAAATAGTCACATATAATAAACAACATATGGACTAAAAAAAAGATGAATCCACTAACAGATTTTGTAAAAACGTGACAAATGTGGCAGTCGAAATGCAAAGAGTGGATACAATTACTACACTACAGTGTTTTCGTGTTAAACAACCCCCGAATTACAGGTTTGCACCCCTTTGAACTGGTCCCTACAGTCTACGTAGCCATTCTGCCTCATGTCTTCAGCAGTGTCAGCTGGTAGTGAGAACAGTAACCTCCCGTCAAGGTCATCCCCCTTTTACACAGTCACAGTTTTCCAACAAGGGGTCACCGTCTGATTGTAGGCACTGACCTTAAGTAAATTTGTGTAAAAACAGTCAGTTTGGCATTGACCTCCTAAAGGAGTCCTGTTGACAAAAATACATCACCTTCACAGGCTGTAAACAATTTGTCACCCAGTGATTTTTAATTTGTGTTTATTTGCCTTTGGCTTTTTCATCTTTGCCTTCTTGCTCGTGTTTTTCCACAATTGGTTTTGTTACCCGATCATAGGAGGGTGGACAAGCTGCTGTGGACATGGTCAGATCGGTTTTTTCTGTAATTGAGTTTTCATTTATTCTGTCAATTAGCATGTCTTCTTTTACAAGAAGATTAGCCCCAGCTTTGATTTTATTTTTGTTGTACGTAAAAGATGCCTGTTTTACAGTTCGCTTTAAAAGGTGGCGCCTGTACGCACGCTGAATAATAACAGCAGAGACTTCCTCTTGTTTTCTCTTTAAAGTCGTAGTTATTGGCTGATAGGAGACCTTCGAGGGGTTGGAGGCCATGAATCTCTCTTCCATCTGTATTCGAAGGGCATCCATCTCTCCACTCTCCCCCAGAACCCGCTTCGTAAAAGCAAATAAGATGTCAAGACAGTGGATTCGATCACCACTTACCATGGGCAAATCCATGGCAATGAGCTGGAGTTTGTTCGGTTGTGGCAAATTGAGCGGTGGTTCAAGGGCAGCCGCAAACTGAGATAGCTTTTCAAATTCCATGAACTGGGTGGCGTCAGGATCGAACTTCTCCCAGACCTCATAGAACATCTCAAAGTCGTCCTCACTCAGGGGCTCTGCGCTCTCTTCAGTAGCAACACTGAAGTTCTCCAGGATAACAGCGATGTACATGTTCACCACGACCAGAAAGGATATGATGATGTAACTGACGAAGAAGAAAATCCCAACAGATGGGTTCCCACAGTCTCCTTTAACTGAGCTGCCAGGGTTAACTTTATTAGGGTCACAATCGGGTGGTTTACTGTTGAGGATAGGTGCTAGCAATCCATCCCAGCCAGCAGAGGTGGTAATCTGGAACAGGCAGATCATGCTGTTGCCGAAGGTCTCAAAGTTAAACATGTCATCAATTCCAACCTCCCTCTTAACATAGGCGAAGTTGGACATTCCAAAGATGGCATAGATGAACATGACCAGGAACAGCAGGAGGCCGATGTTAAACAACGCAGGAAGGGACATCATCAAAGCAAAGAGCAGCGTGCGGATCCCCTTAGCCCCTTTGATCAGACGCAGGATTCGTCCAATCCTGGCAAGACGGATCACTCGGAACAAGGTAGGGGACACAAAATATTTCTCTATCAGCTCAGCCAGAAACATACCTATGGACAAAGATGAGGGTACCAACCAGTGAAGAAGTTATCCATTAAATTAATACTCAAATTTTGATAAGGCTCACAGGTAAATTTCAGAGTACTAAAAATCAGTTGAAAAGTATAGTGAAAGTGTTAGTCACTCAGTCATGTCCGGCTCTTTGCGATCCCATGGACCGTAACATGCCAGGCTTCTCTGTCTATGGGATTCTCCAGGCAAGAATACTGGAGTGGATTGCCATTTCCTCCTCTACAGGGTCTTCCCAACCCAGGGATCAAACCCACATTTCTTGCATCCCCAGCATTGGCAGGAGGATTCTTTACCACTGCACCACCTGGGAAACCCCAAGGTGACTAAGATAGTATTCAATTCAATAAGGATTTTATAGTACATTTTATCTTTGAGGGGTATTTATAGACTAGTTTTAGCTTACAGAAAATCCAAAGACAGGATCTTAAAAAACAAGTTAAAAATTCACATCTGTCTGAAGAGCAGTAGCTGACAGTATATGTAAACATTTATAAAAATACAGTGAACACAATGGTTATTTCCTGAAACACTAAATCATATAACCTGTATTCAGTCCTTCCCCATATAAACATGTCTGTAGTTTTGAATGCTATTTTCATCTGTCCGTGAACATGATGCTTTCCTAAGCTTCCACTATAATATTCATATATAGATGTATATATTTATATGCTCTGGTGCATTTCTAAAAGGATTTAAGCTTATGCTTTTTCTGGTTTCCTACATCTGTGTCTCAGCCCTCTTACTTAAAGCTTCTTTCTCCATTTACCTTCAAAATAGTGAAATAATGAATGAGCTGAAGAGGAGCTCAAGAAACCAAGTATCTTTGAATTACACTATCTCATTTTGTGAAGAGTAAATAAGCATGTTTTGTGTGTATGAGAGAGGGAAAGAGAGACAGAGAAAGAAAGAGAGGTGAATACAACTAAGTACCCTATCCACAACCAATTACACTACAGAATACTGTGGGAATCAAAGGGTACATACAACATATAAGTTGGATAAATGATCAACTTCTTCAGAGCGGGGAATGGCCTAAAAATCTACCCAACAGAGGTGCCCCATATTGGATGGTAAAATATTTACTCAATCATATCATCTGCTTTAGGAAATAAATGGATACTCGAGGCCACAGACCTCTTCACTTTATTGGGGTTGGAGTTGTATCTTCAATTAGATGAGTTTATTGCTCACGTGACCTGTTGACATTCCAGGCTTTGAAGTGTATGACTGATGAAATGATGTTCCATGCCAAATCACTTCTTTTATGCATTATTATTATACATTTCAAGGTAACCTAGAAAATCTCTGATACTCTGCATTAAAGAACCTACCATTTTCACTGACATTTTGTTCTTAGCTTTACTCTCTTTCACTCTATACTCTTCCTTATAAGTACCAGCTTCCACTCTTATCTATATACCAATGACTCTCTGTCTCTGATGTACTGTCTCTCCTGAGTATCAGACTAAACTTCTAGCCCTTTTTTCAACAGAGTCATTTACATATTGTATAGACTATTCAACCTCAACATGTCAAAGACATTTCAATCTTAATACCACATTTCTAGTTCAAATGAATGAGACCTTACTATATTGACAGATAATATACCTAGTCTAAAATGAATTGAACAGGATACAATACTCAATGTATAGCAGGAGCTTAATTTTTTAAGAAAGACAAACACATCTGAATGAAAAACATCAGAATTTTCACAGTGGTTTTCTCTGAGTGATCAGATGACTTCTGAATTAAATGTGATCACTCTTTTACTTTCATTGAGCTAAAAGACTTGAAATACTTCTTACCTACTATGGAGAGAATGACCACCACAAAATCAAAGATATTCCAGCCTATGGTAAAATAGTAATGGCGGAGGGAGATGAGCTTCAGCACACACTCCCCAGTGAACAGCACAATGAACACCAGGTTGATGCGTGACAAAATGCTAGTCACATAGTCACTCTGGTCGTCGGTTTCCACCATCATGGTGACCATGTTGAGACAGATAAGAATCATGATGCTGATGTCAAACACTTGTCTGGTGACGAAGTCAAAGACCATTCCTTGGAATTTGTTCTGTAGAGAAACAGAAAAGCTTTTAGTGACAGAGGAGTTTCCCTCTACACATGAACTTCTATATAAGTAATTTCTGTAGTGACTGTCTAGGATTGTACCTAAGAACCACTGGCTCTGAATTTCGTGAAAGATGGTTTGTATCACATTTAAGTTTTTAAATTTAGTTATCCAAATTACTATTTACCAAAATATATTCCACAGAATAACAATCCCTTGTCAAAAAGGGACTTCTGATAAGAAACACTGCATACTATTATATACTACTCTGAGAGGCCCAAAATGCATGAGAATGTATTAAGATTATGAGAGGTTAAGAAATCTGCTTAATTTTGTTATACCAGAATTTCCCATGATTAGTTGGACTATACAGCAGTTTCAAAATATAATATCTATTAACAATCCACTAGACTTGTTCTCAAAAAATTGTTATAGGGAACTTGGGATTTCCATGACACAGCTATAACATTATGCATTTAAAGTCCCTGTGTGGCAATATTGACGTTCTTCCACCAACAGTCTTTGCTGATATTGTCACACACAGAATGCTGAGTCTACACAGGGATAATCAAACCGGAAGACATTCCTTATGCTTTCATGTCAAAAATTCATGGCGCTTTTCACTGATCTGTGATTTTGCCACTGTTATTCATTGCAGGCCACTGTCTGACCCACTTGGGCTTCCCTTGTGGCTCAGCTGGTAAAGAATCCACCTGCAATGTGCGATACCTGGGGTCGATCCCTGGGTTAGGAAGATACCCTGAAGAAGGGAAAGGCTACCCACTCCAGCATTCTTGCCTAGAGAATTCCATGGACTCCATGGGGTTGCAAAGAATCAGACATGACGGAGGGACTTTCACTTTCACTTCACTTTCATTGTCTGACCCACTTCCCTAGGCTACTGAGGAACTTTGAGGATACCTTCTGTCTTACATTTTTCCTACACATATTTGACTCATTTCTATTTTCAGTGTTAAGCCTTCACAGAGGACAGCGTATGTTTTTCATCATTCTCAGGAAAGCAAGTGTGGGCTAGCACAATATGAATATGAATGTTCATTAACATTTTATTCCCCAGTACACCCCAGGAGTTGCTTTAACCTCACATGTCATCATCATAAAAATCAATACATTGTGGGATAAGGCTCTCTATTTCACAGCAGTTGTTTTATTGGTTGTCATAGAAACATGACACCTGTTACTTATTATCATGAATTGTACTTATTGGCTCTGATTTCTGTAGATATTAATAATTTCTAACTTTATAGCCATATATATGAATATTAGATACTAGAAGTCTTTTCATCTCCAAAATATTTGGTACCTCTAATGAAAAACAAAATGGAAGTAAGGTATTATTTCACTTAACAGTTTATCAACTTGTTTACCTATCAGGAAACTGTTTCTGAACCCTATCAATGATTTATTCCTCTATATGCACTGCTCAGCAACTACTCTTGAGTTACATGATCAAATTTATTGTTCACATAACACTGCCTATACGTCTTTTGCCTTTTCATTTCAATTCTAGATGTATTACTCTGATTGACTTGGCAATAAAGGTACATTTTCTGTTTCCTCTTTTTCCTTTTGGCTTCTTCCTGTAAAAAATTATTTTACCATTACCATAAAATGTATGAATTAATGATGCTCTAAAAGTGGAAGAAATCTTTGCTGCTAGAAATGTTAGCTGCTATCTCTTCTGTGAGAAAAACCAGGCAAATTTTTGTTTTTGTACATTTTCCCCCATATCATTTGGTATTTCTTACTCCTGGTCGAGGTATAGGCTTTTGTGGCTTTTTTGATCCTAATTTTTTCATTGCATTATAGTATTTCTTCTGTTCTTCTGTCATAAAGATGTCTTGACCTCCAAAGTATAGAAAAGAAAAATAAAAACTGGTTAAAACTGTGTACCGTCCTTCTTTTGATGTTAAACTTAGAAAGTTCAATTCAGTTCAGTTCAGTTGCTCAGTCATGTCCGACTCTTCGTGACCCCATGAATCGCAGCATGCCAGGCCTCCCTGTCCATCACCAACTCCTGGAATTTACTCAAACTCATGCCCATCGAGTCAGTGATGCCATCCAGCCATCTCATCCTCTGTCATCCCCTTCTCCTCCTGCCCCCAATCCCTCCCAGCATCATGGTCTTTTCCAATGAATCAACTCTTCCAAACATAGAAAAGGGATCATTAAAAAAAGGAAACACAAAATTCAACCAATTAACATTATTTGCCTAGGATTTTACATTGAAAAATTAAAACTAGTTTTAGATACTATAATCTTATTTATTTCAATCATCCAAAATTGACTTTATGATTTTTATTATTATTTTATGGAGGAAAACAACCCCACAAACTGAGAGGTTAAGTATTTTACCCAAGACTGAAAACTCAGGAAGTAGTACTATTTGGTTCACTGAGTCACTAAATACTTGCTTGGTTCCTCACATTAGACACACTGTCTTTCAGAATTTTCAGACAATGATTTTCTCATTCATATGTAGCAAAGAGTTAAAGTAGGTATATTGTGTGATGGTTTAGAGTTACTCATAAAAAGCCACTGTCACTCTGCCAAGAATTGGAGCAAAAGGCTAGAAAAGAAACTGGGGAAGTTGGTAGAAGAGTTAGGAGAAAAGTCACAGTCATAAGTATGGCAGGTATGTGACAGGCCAGTAGTTACAGACAATTTGAATTCAGGCTAATAAGTGAAATGAAATAGCTTGATAATGATGACAGAGTAACATTAGTAATAACAAAGGAGGACATGTTCTATAGTGAAAGAGCCTCATACAATGAAAGCAATTATATAATAGGAAAACAGACTGAACAAATGAGATGAAGGATCAGTACATGAAGGAAGAAATATAAATGGCAAAAAAAAGCCCTTGAAAACATATTCAAACCTACTAATAGTGAAAGACATGAAAATGAAAATTAAATACAATTTTCACATATCAACTATCAAGTATCAAAAAACAGAGAGAATGTTTGATGCTAGTGAATCAGTGGTGACCTGAGCACAGCCATATGCTGTTATTGGTAGTATGAGTAGGAAAGCAAAACACTTTACTCTGGGAATTTATCTTAAATCATTAAAGGTTCCAGTATTTTTGGCACAAAGAGTTTTGCCCAGGAACTATTTAATCCTTAAAGGTTAAAAATAACCTATATCATCAGTCTACTTGGAAATGGTTGAGTAAATTATGATAATGTATATATGAAGGATTAAAAAGGGAAATATATATGTTAAGTCAAAAATAATTTATAGATAAAGTAATTTCAGTAATATGAATGTGTGTAGAAAAAGTTTATACAGAAAAACATAAAATGTGAATATTGATTATTCCTGAGTAAAGATATTTCTTTACTTTCTATTTTATGATAATGTACATATATAATTAGGATAATAAGTGGGCTTTATAAATGATACTAATTAATAAAGAACATTCAATTCAAAGCTAGAACTGATAGCTTATAATTAATATCAGGGAGAAGGAAGTGGGAATATGTAAAAGGAGCCAATAAAGAATTTTAAAGTGTGAAAAGAAGCACCAGAAGAAGCTTACATCTTATGTATAATTTGTTGCATTCTGAAGGTTTTTGTTGGACAATATATTTTAAGGGGAGATATCATAGGGATAAAACAATAAGCTGAGTCTGGGAAAGAGGTATATGTCTGGGTTCTCTTCCAGTTCTTTTTTATTTTATTTTTTCAAAAGAGAAAATGTGGTCCCTGAGGTGTTTTTATTTTTTTTTTTTTAATTTAAAGAGATTTTGTGAGCCTATGCACAGAAATATGGAACACAGTCACTCTTGGCAAAGACATGGGCAGTGAATGGCAGAGAGGAAGCATGCAAAAAATAGATTGTAATATATAATCCCATTTGGTTTCTGAGTTAAAGTACTCATTTGGTATTGAAAGCCCTCCAAATGATTTATTATCTTGGTGGGATAGAAAATATTAGAAATACTTATCTTCTTTTTTTGCTGGTTGAAATTATCTATGATGACACCAATAAACAGGTTCAAGGTGAAGAAGGACCCAAAGATGATGAAAATAACAAAGTAAAGATACATGTATAGACTTTCCTCATACTTAGGCTGGAGTTCCACCTACCAAAGGAGAATATTTTTTAAGACATTATAATACCTTTGATGCTGGAAGTCATTGTTGCTTTTTCATGAGAACAGATAAGAAAATTTTTAGTAATACTTAAGCAGTACTTTTATTTCCTCTAAATCAGCTACTTCTAAAAATAATCTCTGAAATTAGCCTTTAAGATAATTTTTTAGGTGAAAAACGAGGTGTTATGTAAAAAATATCATACAATGATTTAGAAATTATTTTTTTTCTAACTACAAATACAACCAATATCTTGCCATTTGGACAGTAGTATACTGTCCAAATACTGACAATTTTTAACATACTGCATTTTGATAATTTAAAAATTACTAGTGAAAACATTTTACATCAGTAAATATGTGTAGACTATATTCAGAAATAATCATTCCTGATGTGTGAATTTATTTAGCAAACAAGAATTGAGTTATTTATTTATTTAGATGTTTGACCCTGCCTATAAGAGTGTAACAGTCACTGAATTTTTCAGATTAAGTAGACATTAACTGGAGCTAGTGGTAATGAACCTGCCTGCCAATGCAGGAGATGTTAAAGACCTGGGTTCGATCCCTGGGTTGGGAAGATCCCCTGGAGGAGAGCATGGCAACCCACTCCAGTATTCTTGCCTGGAAAATCCCATGGATAGAGGAGCCTGGTGGGCTATAGTCCATAGGATTGCGAAGAGTCAGATCCAACTGAAGGGGACTTAGCATCCAACTGGACATGCCATCTGCTAAATGCTCAACTAGTAATTTAATCTCTAGAGTGTACTCATGAGAAATAAGCATTTGAGCTTTTACTTAGCATGTAATAAAGACATAAAGGAGTCACTATAAGGCAGTACCCTAATATATTCATGTCCTCCTAAAGATATTAGAGTTAAAAACCAACCAAACACACAAAACAAAATAATAACAAAGTAAAATACCTCTGGAGGATATCAGGAAGGTACTCAACACAAAACTAGAGTCATTTATGGAAAATGTACATCAAGAAAGATAAAAGGGAGCTTCTTAGGTCAGTTTCAAGATTACAGGGGCAAAGGTTATCCATCAAGATTATAGACTAAATAGATGGGACTTAAGAATGGAAAGAGAGAGAAAATACTAAATTGTACAAAATTTGAAGAGCAGATTTGGAATGAGCATGGATTTTAATTCTCTTCTTGAAGTCTAAAAAAGGCTGTAGTAGGAGAAATTTTAAAAAGTAGGTCTTAGGTGATAGAAACTTGAAGGAAACTGTTGATCACAGAAATGATTACAGTATCTGTAAAGGCTCCAGTAAATTTATGAATCGTATGAAGGGCCCTTCCCAGATGGCTCAGTGGTAAAGAATCCGCCTAGAACATGGAGACACAGGTTCATTTCCTGGGCCAGGAAGATCCCCTGGAGAAGAGAAGGGCAACCACTCCAGTATTCTTGCCTGGAGAATCCCATGGACAGAGGAGCCTGGTGGCTACGTCCATAGAGTCACAGAGTCAGACACGACTGAAGTGACGGAGCACAGTGTATCATCACAGAAAGGAGTGGATTTCAAAGTGACTGTTACAGAAATCTTACACTGCCTACACAACATCCTTAACTTGTCCAACATGGAGGGAAAACTACAGATGACAATCATATATTTCTTCACATTTGTTTTATCATGCCAAAATTATTAATGAGTATGTAATTGATAGATTGAAAGGAAATAAAATAGAAAAATAGTCAATAGAAGGATATTTGTTAGTTGTTAAATACATGACTGTGTTACTTTAGTTGCATTCTGTTTTGATATATCTTAGTAAGATTTCTGATAAATACTGCTATGTGCATGCATGCTACTGCTATACTTGAGTATTGAATCATACTTTTTCTTTTTAAAAAATCATTGTAAAATCATTCCATTTATCTGCTATGCTCTGTTAAATTATTTTTAACATCTAATCAATATTGTGAAAAGACTTAAAATGTAAAGAATACGAATACTTACATTTCTGGAATCAACTGCTGCATACATTATATCCATCCATCCCTTAAATGTGGCCTATTAAAAAGAACATGCATGTTTTATTTTGGGGTAAAAGTAATTCAGACCCAATATTTAATAAATATCCTTACTGATACATTTCTTTAAAAGGAATGTTTTAACAAGACATCCCAAAACAAATTTTACTTGGATTTTGGACCAACAATATCTCAGTAAGTCTCCATTTCTAGACCATATAATGAATAGAACGGTCCTTTGATATATCCTCCTGCTTGACAACCAACTGACAAATACTTTTCAGTTCTTTAGTTAATGGAATCATGCAGTTTAAAGTGCTATCAAGATTTGGTGGAATACTTTTAGAAAGTCTTACAAATGCCAACACATTTGGCAATGTTATGAACAAAACAAACTATGTAGCAAAACAACTATGTCTTAGGCCTGATGATCATCCACTAAAATCTATCTACAAGGTGATCAAAGTGACTGAAAGCTTATGATTTCTCTTGATTGTAACACTCTAAAGATCATACAGGTATCCAAAAACTCAGTTGCAGCTAACATTTTAAGAATTTTGAAGCATAACATCAGAAATAATCCTATCTTCCACTTTCTCCTCTGTAATTTTTTGATGAGAGTGAATTAATTGGGGTAAGAAAAGTGAAGATAGTACAGTAGACACTTGATATTCCAAGTGGAATAATTTATAGTAACTTGATACTTGTTCTAGAACATGAGTTTTGAACACTATGGACCTGAGAGGATTATTCCTAGTCAGAAAGTCTAGCAAAAAGCTTTTAGCATCTGTATCTTAACACATCTTTGTTTTTATAACACTAACACTTATGAAGTGGTAGATGTCATGGGAAGAAAGTCAAGTATGGGTGCTTGTGATGGCAGTGAAGAAAAAGTAAAGACTCTTAGCTAGAAAATAGAACTTATTTGTCTATCAAAGAGGGAAATTTTGAATGTGTCAATGGCTGAGGTCAATGACAAAACAAGTTCATTACACACTAGGTAAAAAAGGCAGTAAAGGTGATTCAAGGAACCATTTCAAAGAATTGCCAACCAACAGAGAGATGATTCTATATATAGCCAAGTGTAAATCAGTACTTTGGTAGCAGAATTTATTTACTGGCTTTGTGCAGCATCTTTACCCTAGCATTTTAAGGGATTGCTTGAAATTTTCCATTTTTCTTTCTCAATTTTATGGAGGAAGTAATATACATTAGTGATATTTACAAGTGTGGTTATTAGTTAAGGGTTAGGGTAAGTGCCCAGGGAAATACCATCATGTGTCTACTGTAATATTCAAAGGAATCATACTTGTCCCAATATTAAAAATCTCTATTTTAATTCCATGAACATTTAGAGTAAGTCAGAAACATCTACAAGAGAAGTAAGAATTTCTAACAAGAAGGCAGAAAGAACTTGCAAAAGAACCACAGTACTCTGAAAGAGATGCAGGAGGATTTTGATCAGTACAGGTTTGTTTGCTTGCTTAATCTCCTGGTTGAACAGTTGGGAACACAACCCTGGTGAAATAAAATAGATTTCTGCCCTAAGGACTATGGAACCACAGGAACAAATTTATGCAGTTTTTTTTTTTTTTAAATACGAGTTTTCAGTGGCCAAAATAGAACAGTATTTTTACAATGTTTTTCAAATACTCTGGACTCTTTTTATCCACTGCTTTGTGATGCAGATGCAGTCAGAAGCTGCATCAAATGAAAATGTTTAAGAGACCACCATCTTTTATGTTGTTATACATTGTGAATTTATACATTTCAGTCTTAGAGACCCAGTAGTGAAAACATTAATATTTAGGGGGAAAAAAGACTTCTGAAATTGTACTGAAGGCCATTAGAGATGGGATAACAGCTGCTTGTGTTTCATTTCTGTTTCTGAGTGCTACCTGGTTTGGTTCCATTTCACTATGAGGATCTAATCCTAAAGCCTAAATATCATTCCCCAATCTTCAATCCAAATGACAGAACTCAGTAGCAATTAATTCTCACCAATTTGTTACAATCCAATCAGGTGTGTTTAGGGTGTGTGTTTGAGGGGAGGGGGTGATCCATCAGTGAAACAAGCTTTCCAATTGCAATAGGAACAATATTAGCAAATTTGTTGATATAGTCATCGACTTGTTCATATGGGAAGAGAGAATAATAGGAGAATAACTGAAATACCTGGCCACTATCAACTATGTCTGCAGTGTTTAAATATACTGACACCCATCTGGGCTCATAAACTTGTACTAATAAATCAAAATTAGAAAAAAGGATATATAAACTTTCTTCTTAGTACTACACAACAGCTGTATGTCATCACTTTGTTATTATTCCAGACAATAAACACATTTCAGAGAAAAGAGTGTTCACTTACAACTTGAAGCAAAGAGAGATACCCAAATCCTACATTATCAAAGTTTACTTTCACATTTTTCCATCGGGCAGTCTCATTTCTTTCTATTAGTATTAGGCAATCAGAATGATTATTCACTTCGCTGATTTCAAACATGTCACCAGTTGTGGTGTTAACACAGTGGTAGAATTTGCCAGCAAACAAATTTACGCCCATGATGCTGAAAATTAGCCAGAATATAAGACAAACCAGAAGCACATTCATGATGGATGGAATTGCTCCTAAAAGGGCATTCACAACCACCTAATACACAAATGGAAAAAAAGAAAAGTCAGAATTCTTGTTGGTTAAAAGAAAAAACATTATCCCCCTAGTAACCTTTAGTGATTCTATTTTTTTAAATATCAAGACTATTCTAAGATATTTAAAAGCAAAACAAAAAAGTCTTAAAATGAAATATATTCTTTCATAAGCATACATTTAGAGAAATGAATATAGATAATATAACAAAGATAAAAAGTTTTTTAAAAGAGAGGAGAAAGTACTAAAAGGTTAAAGGGAAAACAAAATCAGAGGAATTTGCTGCCAGATGAAGCCATAAAATTTGTTTATTAGAAAAAGAGAAGTAAGAAATCCTACCAGAGAAGATTAACTCATTAAACAAAGCAATATATTAAAGAATGAAACTAAAATATTGGGGCAAGAGTTGATTTGATTGACTGATATATTTTAATAAACTAAAAAAATTCAGGTGTATAAATATAAAAATATTATTAAATACCTAAATAATTTTGTCCTTAATTATTCATGCATCACTATGACTAATAATAATTTTTGCATAAGAAGCAAGACAATTTAGCATCATGTATTTCATTAGATCATCACATAGCTTATTTCAAGCTCCAGTCATATCAGTTGTTTCATTTACTGAGTTTAATTTGATAAACTTATTTTAAATGAAACATAGTAGAAATCAGTTTCTTAGGAAAATAAGAAAAGGAGAGATGCCATATTTGGGGTGATAGTGCCCAAATCTGATGTGATTACATCAAGTTCTGTGCTAAATAATTATCTACCTTTATTTTTTTTAATGGAAGCATTTTTGCCCTTTTAATCTTTATTCCTGGACTGCGAGTTAAAAATCTGTGTTTTATTATTTAGCAACACTGTAGGGATGACTGTCTTTGCTTCCTTCTCTATAGTTCCCTTTGGAGATACACATGAATAGCTAAGAGAGAAAGACAGGCCCTAATATGTTCTTAAGTAGCAGATGATGCCTCAGACTTGAACATTCACAGCTAAATTGAATTCTACCTGTGTAGTTCTATCATTCTTGTCAACCTGATCTAAAAGAAACAACAGGCATCTTCTACCTGCCATTTGATACCAATGTGTTTTTAGAACACATTTTTTGACTATCTGAAAACAAGAATAGATGAGGCAATTCCTTATGCTTCTGAGCTGTGTTTAAAGTCTATCAAGAACTCTAGGCCTTCTGGAATTACAATACAGTGTGATAAGTGGGCCAAAGGAAGTAAAAACCATTAATGACAAAGAGGGGAATGAGAATGAAACAATGAAGTCAGCTGAGTTATCTAGGCAGATCCAGATGATGTGAGCTATGCAAGCCTACCAAGTTGACCCATGGCCCCTCACCTTATCTCATGTGGCCATCTGTATTAAATGAATGAATAAGTCTTTATTTTATACTTCACTTTAAATGTGTGGATACACTTAGATTTCTTTGGATTCAAGATTTGAAAGCTGAAATCAAGTTATTATTTCCCTCCTTTTCCAAATATTTTGCCTAACATCCATATTAAACAGCTGTTTCTACTGTGTATACACAGAGCACACATTAAAATAAGCTTTTATTTTAAAACCTACAACACCCAGTTTAGGCCATGAGCAGAACACAGATTACCTATACCTATTTCTTGAATTATTTTCATATCCATCTGCAGGTCTCACATTTTTCTTCAAAATCTTTCTCACCTTTATCACTTCTCCATCTTCATGATCGCCATCTAGTTCTGACATCTATTACTACCAACTTGTACCATTGTCTTCCAATTGTCTCTATTTTAATTCATGTAAGATGAACTAATTTTCTTCAACTCTCATTTAAAGTTATTCAATGACTTTCCACTGATTATCAAGTATTTGCCTTACCTCGATGTTCAAATCACTCCTCAATCTACATGTCTAGTTTTAACTTCACTAGCCACCTAGCCTTCACGCCAATCCAACTAATGTAGTCACCATACGCTAATAACATTACCAGAGAATTGGCACACTCTTTGAATTTCCTTGTTCAATTCCTCCCCTTCTGAAACACTTTTCTGCTCACTAGCTGTATTTCAAGCAGCACTTTTGTCATGAAGCCTCACTTCCACTCAGTTTAGCCTCCAATATAGAGATGTTTCCTCTTTTGAATTCAAAAATCAGAATTCTAACACTGGTCAGGACTATAGAGATACTTTACTACTGCATTCTCATTTGGCAAATTAGAAAAATGAGCTAAGCCAGCTTCAGTTCAGAATGTAGACTATGAGTGGCATCTAGTGCTTCTTCCACTCCACTGCACTAATTGTCCCTAGAGTCGCTCCTACTTATCTGCTACCCAGATTGCTCTGTACTAGAGTTAATTGCATTCCCATAATCTTGACAGATGGTAGGCTTTTTCTTTTCTACTTCAGATAAAAAAAATATATTTGTGAATTCTCCAACGCTTTGAGTACTTTGAATATAGGACTATAAAAATGGTGATTGAATGCATGAAGTCAAGGTTAGCTTAGTATTTATTGATCAAAACAAATTTTAAATGTTATTTCTAGATATAGGGATAAGAATAAAGAACTGTACGCAAAAGATGTGGGATTAGCTAATAAGTCTGAGGGGTTTCCTTTGAAACTGGGGGTTAGATTTGCATTCAAATTAACTCTATAATACATGACACAAGCAAGCGCTCTGCAGTAGCATGTTTCAAGATACATTTACAATGTTCACATACATTTGGTACAGAGAAAAGGTTTATTTTTATAAGATAAAAGGACTTACTCTACAGAGGTCCATCTATTCTTAAAATTTCATTAAATTAGACAATGAAGGATGTGAGAAAGGACTCACATCCCAAGAGCCCCAAGCCCTCTCTTGGTTCAGCACAGAGAGAGGTGTATTAACTCCTTTCTGACTCCGGGGAACTGCAGTAATTGGTTTCCAGGTGGTGAAGGCACTAGGCAGAACTGGACTAATCAACTGGAAAGAACAGATTGAGGTTTCAGGCTGCATCAAAGGAGGTGTAGAAGAAAGGAACTATCTTAATGAATTAACACTAGAGGTGCTTCTCCTCACAACCGTTTTGCACAGCATCATCCTATAGAAATTCTGTATTTTAACACAACTCACTGTTATAGAAACTGTCTCTGGTTCATTATCTCCTTTTTAAGTAAATCAACACAAAATGAGAAATTGACAATTAAGTATGCAAATTAATGTTGGGAATTTTGATACATGCAGAAATGTCCTCTTGCCTAAATAAACTGCATTTGAACTTCAAATCAATACTACTCTTGGATTCTACTGCTTCTTTAATCAAAATACTGAAAAGACTGTGAATAAAAATCAAAAGTAGGCAAAGTAGAAATCACCCCTTTTAAAGTATGAAGAAAAGTATAAAATCTTTTAAAAACCTAATATCTTCATTTGTGTTGTGGGATTTACTTACGGTAATTATTATTGAGAGATAAGATATATCAATCATCCAAACAAAAATTCGAACTTTTTCTCTCCCTCAGAAATAACTATCATCCTTGCACATTATCCCAAACTTTAAGAATAAACAAAATGTGGGGCTTCCCAGGTAGATCACTGGTAAAGAAGCTGCCTGCTAATGCAGGAGAAACAGGAGATGTGGCTTTGATCCCTGGGTGGGGAAGATTCCCTGGAAGAGGAAATGGTGACCCACTCCAGCATTCTTGCCTGGGAAATCCCATGGACAGAGGAGACTAGTGAGCTACAGTCCATGGGGTTGCAAGAGTTAAACACAGCTGAGCAGAGCAGATTCGTTTTTATTTAGGCCTTCACTGTGCTGTCTTCTAAGACACTAAGAGGTTAGTTGGGAGTGATACATCCTATCAAGTCAGTTTATGCAGTAAATACACATGATATTTTATTTCTAGGTGGGTGTTCTTGTCTGTATAATTCAAATAAGTGGATCCTTTCAAATTTACTTTTCCCATTTAAAACACAAATCACATTTGCTCAGTCAACTCTATCTTAATATGTTTTTGGTTTTTTGCATTTGGAAAATAACCCCTATAAACTTACACTTAATAAAACATGAGAATGACCACACAATCAACTCCAGTCTATGAAACCTGGGATTTTTACACTCCAGCATCTGCTCACACAGATCAACAAGGCAAGAAGCCACTGCTGGTAACTTGATAGTAATTTTTAGGACTCAGACCAATGTAGAAAATAGCAAGGGTCCTTTTAAATGACTCAAAGAGCATCATTCAACTTGACAAGTTAAAAATTTTATTAAACCATTCTGAACCAGGGTCCCCCCCATCACCAATCAGAGAGATAACCTCCCCATAAATGGATAACTCGATATATACACATCTGATCAGATTCAGTGAAACTTAATAAGGATATCAACAGCTGGGCTTCAAATCCACAGAGGGTAAATTCACAAAATATATTTTTCTCAAAAGAAAAGTTAAGGCAATTGAAAATAGGGGATTAGAATGTAAATATTGTATTTTTCTTACTGTGGTACAATAGTACCCCTCCCAAACCCTCCCTCATCCCACTACACAAAGTCACAGTGAAAGGATGAAAGGAAGCAAAAGGGGTAATACAGTACCCATAATAAAGGGCTGAGGGGCGGAACCAGCGCTCCACCCCATCCAAGTTGGAGCAAGATTATCCTATACAAAATAGAAATATATAGTTTGTTATTAGTTAGAAATCTGATATGACAGAACAATTGGTGTTACTTTTTGTATATGATGCTCTCTGTCTGTTTCCCTATCAATCAAGACTTGAGTTCTTTTGAAAAAAAAGAAGGTATTTAAGATTTCCTAGATAAGGAAATTGAAAATACAAAATGTATTTTACTCAAGTTATTCATGACATCAATTCACTCAGTTCAATTTTACAAGTTAAAAAATTTGGACTGGAAATTTGAAATACAATAAATGTTTCAAAGCTGTCAGCCAGAAATGTGCATAAAACATGCAAAACATAAAGGGCAAAGTGATGATAATTTATTTCTCACTTTCTAACTTCTTATCAAGCACTATACGACATGCTTTACTTGGTAATATTGCATTAAAGCACATGCTTTGAAAAAGAGACAAAACAACAAAAATAAAATAAGTCTGATTTACACTTTGACATAGCCATTGTGATTTTATGCTACTAGGGGAAAAAAAAAATGAGAGTTTCTGAATATATTCAAAGCTCACTTCTAAATTATAATCATCATTATTATTTCCATCCTCACCAGCATATATGCTTATATTTTTAACAAAGTCAAAAATTCCAAACAGCAGAAACAAACACACACAAATAGAATCAATAATCAGGTTACTTTGTCTTTACAATGCCAAATACATGTTGAAACCATCAGCCATTTTAGGGTTGTATACATGCTGTCATTATGAGGCAAGGACTTTATTCATAAATGTAATAATTTAAATGATGACTTCATCTCCTATCAGTATCTCTAATGAGTTTATGTTTTTCAAACTTCAAGTTTCAAAAATTGGCCTCCCCTACAGCATAGAAAACATTATTGATCAAAATTATAGAGAAGGTCCTTTCTATAAAAATTACAGGCCCACAGGGCCAGTATTGCTTTGGAAGTAAGGAGTTAAATATGAAACTGTCTGGCCTTTGGATTCATGGATTTAATCAACTTACAAAAGGTCAAACCCGAAATAATTATAAGAGCCTCAGATCTTTAGAACTGTTCAGATTTCAGAAAACTTTTCAAATGTGCATGCATGCTAAGTGGTTTCAGTCATTTTCAAATCTTTGCGACCCTATGGACTTGTAGCCCATCAGGCTCATCGGTCCATGGGGATTCTCCAGGCAAGAATAGTGGATGGGTGGCCACTCCCTTCTCCAGGGGATCTTCCCAACCCAGGGATCAAACCCAGGTCTTAAGTCTCCTGCATTGGCAGGTGAGTTCTTTTCCAGTAGCACCACCTGGGAAGCCCCTGTTCAAATGTGACTTCTAATCAAATGTTTTAAAAAAACATTAAAAAAATCCTTTCAAGTAGAATATATAAAAATGATATTTTTCTCTATTTTAAGTGGAAAATAAACTTTATTTTCACATATCCTGAAGAGAATTTCAGTAACATTTTAGTAAAAATGTGAGGATCTCATAAGACTAGTGGCTCAGATGGCAAAGAGTCTACCTGCAATGCAGACCTGGGTTCTATCCCTGGGTTCAGAAGATCCCCTGGAGAAGGGAATGGCAACCCACTCCTGTATTCTTGCCTGAAGAATCCCATGGGCAGAGGAGCCTGGCAGGCTGCAGTCCATAGGGTCACATAGAATTGGACATGACTAAAGCAACTTAGCACTTATATATAATCTTAAAGTCGATATTACTCTTTATATAAATTAAGATTAATACAGTTACAGGTTGAGGGTATATTAATATAACTTTTTAAAAACTCTGAAATTTAGTTAACTTTTAATATCTACCCTTGAACATTTAAATAAGGCTAACTTTGGCATTGTACAGACAAAATTTTGACAACTTAAATTTTTTTCTTTTATATTTAGGCATGATTCATATTATTTTCAGTAAAACTCATTGAACACAGTTTAGACCATCACAAATGAGAACCACATGATGTAGGATTTATTTTAGTTAGTTATTATCATCATCATCATGACACATAGTACTTTAATATTGCATCTGCTTTTTTGTGTACAGGTTTGCAAGGAAACTCCCAAAATGGATTAAGAAATAAAGTCATTTTAATGAGCACAGCAGATAAATGATATTATATCATTTCAAAGGAGGCCTAAGGTCTCTTGCATATCACCTAGAAGTAAATATGCAACAGATAAAAAGATAAAGTAGCAATTTTGCAAGGAGTTGCCATTCCTTTTGCATGCATGAGTTTTCCTTTTTTAAAATTTAGTTTAATTTTGGCTATATACAATGCTTCATGTTCTTTCACGGTTCTTACCCTCATCCCTTCAAATCGTGATAAGGCTCTTAGAGGTCTCAGAGCTCTTAGTGTCCTGAGAGATTTGATGGCACCAAGTTCTGAGTAACCCAAGGCATTTGCTGTTAAACTGACCAATGAAACCTGAAAGCATACAAAAATAAATAAATAAAAATAGAATTACTGCCATTCAATTTGTAGTATTCTGTAGCAAAATTATAATTTATTACACTTTTATTTTATTGAAGTATGGTGGCTCAGATGGCAAAGAATCTACCTGCAATGAAGGAGACCTGGGTTCTGTCCCTGGGTTGGGAAGATCCCCTGGAGAATGGAATGGCTACCCACTCCAGTATTGCCTGGAGAATTCCGTGGACAAAGGAGCCTGGCAGGCTACAGTCCATGGGGTTGCAAAGAGTTGGACAAAAGTGAGTGACTAACACTTCCACACACAGTTGAATTGCAATGTTGTAACAATTAACAGTTTTTATTTATAATTATTCATAAGATAAATGCTTACATGTTTTTAGTAAACCACTTAAAATTTTAAGGAAATATTTTTAGTTTAATACAAAGAAAGTAGCATGATGTTATCTAAAGCTAGTTGAATAAAAAACAGTAAATGTCATGTGATTTATTAATCCCTCAAGTAGTTAGAAAACCGAAATAAAAACTGATTTTCAAAAGGAAGAAAGCCAGGTACAAGAAAATGTCATTGATCATCCTTCCTTTATTAAGTTGCTACTGAATTTAGAGATTTGCCAATGGCCTGAAGCGATGCAGCAGCAGCAGCAGCAGTAATAAAATGTAAAAACTGCAAATGTATCAGAAAAGGCAAGCAATCTATATCCTGTGTTGGTTGGTATTTTCAATTAATGATAATTGATACCCTCAGAAATTAATGCACTAAGTCACATTAGTTTTGAGGTTGATTTTTTGGCAGTGATTTTTTTTGGTGTCTTGCTAATACTTCGTGTTTTCACTTGCCTAAAGTTTATTTCTATATAAATAATGTAACTTAAAAGTAATTCCATCATGAAATTTACTCAAATTTTTAATACTAATTTAGAGCCTCCTGCCATGGTACTTGACCCAAAATGGCCAGTCAATATTTATTAAACAAACTAACTAAACTTAATTTGCATGAAATATGAAATAACTAAGAAATAAAATTTTAGGTGTCTAATTCTTTAAATAAAGACCAAAACTCTGTATCCAAATAGAATTTCTTTGGTTTGAGAATAGAATATTTGATAGTACCAAATAAACTAAACACTATTTTTGCAAAATTTTCTATATCTTAGTGTATTAAGTTGGCACTTTTTACTTTGAGATGTGGTATAACTCCTTTTGTCTTTTTTTTTAGATTGATATACTTATCCTTAAGAAATAATTAAAATAGAACCTTGAAAAATGAAAGTATTATTGTTGCAAAACTACAAAATTCTCTATAGAATATTTTCCTAAACTATTTTGGAAATGGCTATTAAAAACCAACTTACAATAACAAAATCATTATTCTTCCACTAAAAAGTTCAGACATGTAATAAGTATAATAAAGAAAAGTAAAGCTTAGAAATTTTCTAAAAGTTTAAATTACATTTAGATTTAAAGCCTAATTTGAAAGTTTTTGAGGAGTTGAAATATGAGATAACTTCTAGTGTTTGAAATATCAATAGCAGAAACTTTTTTCTCTTTGTGAAATGCTGAAGCAATTATTCATTTGAGGTTTCTTTTTTTAATTGAAGTATAGTTGATTTTAGTACTCTATTAGTTTCAAGTTTACAACATAGTAGTTCAAAATTTTTATAGATTATATTCCATTTAAAGTTATTATAAAGTATAGGCTATATTCCCTGTGCTATACAATATATCCTTGTGACTTAATATTTTATACATAGTAGTTTGTACCTCTTAATCCTCTACCCCATCTTGCCCCTCCCCCATTCCCTCTCCTCACTGGTAACCACTAATTTGTTCTCTACATCTGTGATATCTATTTTGTTATATTCACTAGTTTGCTTTATTTTGTAGATTTCACATTTAAGTGATAACATACAGCACTTGTCAAACTTATTTCACTAAGCATAACAACTTCCAGGTCTATTCATGTTGTTACATATAGCAAAAATCTCATTCTTTTTTATGGCTGAGTAGTATTCTATTTAGCAGTATTCTAAATCATCTCTTGATGGATACTTAAGCTGCCTCCACATCTTGGTGATTGTAAATAATACTGCTACGAACATTGGGGTGCATGCACCTTTTTAAATTAATGTTTTCATTTTCTCCAGATATATACCCAGGAGCGGAACTGGTGGGTCATATGGTAGTTCTGTTTTTAGTTTTTTGCAGAACCTCCATACTGTTTTCTACAGTGACTGCACCAATTTACATTCCTACTAACAGTGTACAACTGTTCCCTTTTCTCCACATTTTTCATTTGTGGCCCTTTTGATGATAGCCTCTCTGACAGGTGTGAGGTCATATCTCTTTGTGGTTTTGATCTTCATTTCCCTGATGATTAGTGATACTGAGCATCTTTTCATGTTTCTAATGGCCATATGGATTTCCTCTTTGGATAAATGTCTATTCAGTTCTTCCGCCCATTTTCTAATTGGGATGTTTGCTATTTATGTATGTAGAATATGAGCCACTTATCACTCTTTTGAGGTTGTTTTATTTTTTTTTTCTAATTTACTCATTTCATAGTAACGTTAAGCTTCCCAAATAGCTCTGGATTTGCCTTTGTTCAACAGAATTAAAGAGATACTGCATGGCTCTTAGTTCTACAAATACTTTCCATAATAAAATGGAGTAGTTCTGCTGGATTATCATTTTAGGAGAATAAAATGCCTATGAAGTCTGTGGTATTTTGAAAATACATTTTTAAAGCTAAAAATATGCCAAACAAAGCATAATGTTTGCCTTTAACAAATCTCAAAGACAGCTACTTGCTTTGGGCTGATGAAGTATTAATTGTTGAATACACCAACTCTGTGAAGGGCTGTTGGTATATTATGGGCTTGCCATAAATCTAGTTATGTTCTAGAGTAATTCCCATCACTGCATGAAGTAGAGTTTTTTCACTATTTCCCATACATCTTACTTTCTATAATTTAGTTACAAGCTATATAATATACTCTTTAAAAATATCCTTTAAGAAAATAAAAAAGAATTTTTAAAAAATTGATGGTAGCTTCCATCATCGCCACTGGTTTGTTTGTTTACTGAGTGCCTCTAACTCTTATGTACTAATATGATCATTTTATAGTGTCAGGAGCCAAGTAACTTAGTGGCACATAAAATCATTGGTGGGGCTGGGATTCCACCTCAACTCTGTTTGAATCATAA
Source organism: Dama dama (assembly GCF_033118175.1). NCBI lineage: Eukaryota > Metazoa > Chordata > Mammalia > Artiodactyla > Cervidae > Dama > Dama dama. Next base: position 33,031,165 of record NC_083713.1, on the reverse strand, counting down.
TATTAATAAAAGTAACTTAAACATCATATCCTATTTCACCATTCTCTCTACATACTTCTGATATTTTCCCCCCAGATTTTTATCTTAGATAACCACCCCAAATCCCATCCTCCCAATGCTAAATCAGTACTAAATTAGCTTATTTATATTATTACACTATTATTCAGTTAATTAGTTTAGTGTCTATTAAGTAGCATATCCTGTCAACATAACATTCACTATTTTGGAATTAGTTTAAAGATAAGACAAATTACCTTGAATGAAAGACAAAAATATGGAGGATACTTACATCAACAATTAAGAAGTCTAGCCAACACCAGGCATTGGTGAAATATGTTTGATAGCCATATGCCACCCATTTCAGAAGCATTTCCAGAATGAAAATGTAAGTGAAAACCTTGTCAGCATATTCCAACATTGTTTTGATTGTCTTTCGCTGGTCAATATATATATCCTCAAATGCCTATAAAGAAAAGTTACGCATTTTAGTTTTCTGAAACTTTTATACTACAACTATTATAGGCTGTTTTCCCTGATTACATATTTCTTCCTGATTTTCACATACATAGAATGACATTTCATTGGAATATGAGGGTAGAGAAAAAGTAGTTATTGATTTTTTTTCTTTCTTTCAAAGATCTTTTAATTAATCAGGAGAAAAGTTATGCTCTCTATTGATCTAACTAAAAGGAAGAAATAAAGGCATAACTCTAAGGAATTAAAGTGACTTGTTCAGGAAATAGTTCTTGATGTCACGTCTTGATGCTGGTATCCCAACTTGAAGTTTTTTATTCTCTTTGTTTCATATCTTTTGCCTCCTCCTGTTGGCCTCTTTATTTTTTCCACAGAAGGGAGGTTGAAGAAATAAAAAGGCTTATAATTTTCATAAATCAGAAATCATAATTGATCAATACATCACCTAATTTTACTATACAGTTGAGTTCATTTGTCCCCTTCATTTTGTTGACAGTTTATGTTTATCAGCAAAGATATGGTGTAACAAAGATGGTAGGATGAAATTCCTTCTCATTTAGACTATAATATGTATTCTTCCTCTAATATGAACTTCAATGACACTTTATATCTACGTCTATATTCATTTAAATGGTTAAAAAAACTATTTGTTATCTAAAGTAGCATGTAGATAAAATTTATTTCATCAGAGAAATATGCAGAAAAATATAGGCCTGTGTTAGAATTATACATTTTTAAGTTAAATAAACCTAAGTTATTGTGTTTCAGTTAAGTACTCTATCATCTTTCCTTCTCTGTCTGTCTATCTGTCTACATCTATTTTATGGCTTAAGTAGTCTATTTGTGTTAGCATTTTCCTAAAATGCTATCTATGTGCTATACTTTACATTTTTGTAAATGATTTTCAAATAAACAGAAATTGATTCTGATGAAATGAACACCTTTATCCAGAGAGAAACCAATCCTTAAATGATTACTTAGGCACACTGCCCAGTATTTATTGTTACCAATATTTGCTGGTTTTGGAGTAACAAGAGAACACTGGATGCATTTCAAAAGGGACAGAGAAGTGGTCCCTAGGGACTTATCAACTGTCCATAAAGAGATAATAATAATAATATAATTCATAAATAAAATTCATCAGAACATAGAAATTATATTAATATATATACTCAAACCACAGGACTTTCTTTAACTGCTCTGTATTATCATGCTTACTTTGTTGTTAAAATATGAGTAATTAAATACTCATATCCTTTGGTTATCATGAATAAATTAGAGGGATAGGTTTTCTGGATTACTTAATAATAAATGAAAATTAAGAACTAGTTATTTAGAAATGTGTGAATACATAATAAAAGTAAATGCAGAACTGCATATTTATACATTGTCTATAGTCTGAAAGATATGAAGTGGTGTTACTAAAAATGCCTTGGAGATAGATAGAAAGATACGAGTGGATGCGTGGGTGGGTGGATGGATATAGTGATGTACGCATGTTTAAGGAAGAAGTCATAAATAGAAATAACAGTTCTGGGGTTATCAAACAGAGATTAACAGCTGATTCCATGGAAATGGAAATAGCTATACAGTGAGGGTTCAGGAAAAATAATGCATTGGATAGTAAAAGAATGCAACAGAAAGGATTACTAAGCCATCAGTATTAGGTGATTCTAAAACTTAGTATTATGGCACTTTTGCTTAATACTCACCAGTGCACCACTACTAAGGAGAATCATGAAAACAATGAAGGTCTCAAACCAGTTATGTTCAACTATTCGGAAACATGTTCTTCTCAGATTCCACCATTGTTTTCCTCTCCCTTCTTCCACACTGATTTGACAACATTTGAATCTTTGTACACAGCCTGCAAATATAATGTTCAAACAGGAGCAGATAAATAACTTCTCCTGCTTAAGTGATACCCTCTGGCGTGTTCTGGATTCATTTTCTCAGGACTATTGCCATCTCCATCTTGCTGGGCTAACTCTGTAAGCCTAGCGTAGTAGGAACACATGCAAAAGTGATGTGAAGTTGTGAAAACTATTCAGTCCCTTATTTCCATGGGAAATACTAATCATGGAGAAAATAAAGCAATAAGTATGGATTTTTGTCCATTCTGCGCCAGGCTCAACTAGGTACTGTGCAGGGATCAGGAATGGGGCAGTGCTTATTTCCTGTTCCACCCAAGTATTGGAAACTGATGTTCTCATGAAAAAAAAAATGTGCTTGCAATTCACTTGATAATAATATAAAAATTATTTTTAAAGCAAATATTGTGTATGAGAATTTTGACTAATGTTTAAGATGCTGACTTCTTACAAAATCACCACTCTATCTGAAAAATTATAGTCATTCATTCTGACTACATTAAATGATCTCTTCTCCATGTTCATGGTTCCTTACACATGGCAGGTATAACCAAAATACAATGAGAGATTTTACATATGTTAGCTTATGAGAAGTAATTAAAATATATTGACTACAATGTACTACTCTATTCTGAGTTGTCCATTTTGGATGATCAACAGCTTTAAAAAAAGAAGAAAAAAAACAACAACAACCACACTCTATAAATGTAAGATTAACACGAAGGTCATTTTTTTACCTTCAGTGAAGCAGGCTTCGGGTTCGAGGGTTTCCTCGGGTTCCACCACGGGCTGCTCCTCGGCAGGCGCTCCAATGTCCACAGTGCTACCTTCAGATGAACTGCTGCTCTCATTAAGCTTCTGACCGTGAGATGGACACAAAAAGTAAACCACTTTAATTTGGTCACTAAGAAATAGTCAAGCAAGAAAACTATGAACTCATTTTGGATTCTCCTTGAAATAAAGAGATTTTTAAGGTTAGAGCAAAAGAGTGATTGAATAAGAGGAGGAAATAAGAAAATAATCTATGGTAACTCATTCACCATAATTTGCAGTGTATGAAACCAGACTGCTATATTTTGAAGTTACAAATGGCTATTAAAAATATACATACTAAGCAAACCAATGTCTTATGAATTAGAAGAGACCCAAAAGGAAGGTTGAGGGAGGAGGAGTTAGTATAATTGCTATCATTTTAGAGATGATAAAATTAAGGCTTAGACAGGTTAAGTAACTTGTCTAATGTCATATAACCAGTAAATGAGAAAACCAAGATTTGAATTATTCCTGAGCCCAGTGCCCACGTTCTGTCTTCTGTGCAACCACACTGTTTCTGAAATAAGAGAAACAGTGTATTCACATGCTTATCATTCTCTCCATTTAAAAGTGAAAATAATCCATAGGAAAAACCCCAAGGTGAGTCTAACAGATGAAGAGAATCTACAATTCAATCTTGAAGTGACACAAAAACAAAAGCATCTATCCATAATGTAAACCAATAATGGAATTTTACAATGATATAAATATTCAGTATCTTCATGGAAATAATTTCATCAGATGCAAAAAACTAACCTTTGGGTAGTTGTAGACATCAGTTCCTGTTTAATCTTTGTTTACAATAATTCTTCCAAATAAATTATACACTTGTTAGAAAGCAAATGGCATAATAGTAACTTAAGCACAAGCAATAATAAAACATTTTGGTATAATATTACTTTAACTCAGATAAATTTTTTAAAATAACTACTTGAAAAGTCTCTAAAATTTTGAGGCAAATCCTGCTCTTGCTTATCATAGTCCTTCATACATAGTGCCAAATATCAGACTCCATATCAAACTTTGTATCCATTACTAAATATCACTATTGGTCACCCAGACTTCAGTTTTTCAATTAGCAACTGTGAGTACTAAGATGAAAAGACGTGAGCCTAAAATGATATAAAATTTGTTTTTGTCTGTTGATTGCCACACTAAATATCCTCCTCTGTTGTGTCTTGCCTGTGTTGTTGTTCAGTTGCTGAGTCGTGTCTGACTCTGCAATCCCATGGACTGCAGCACGCTAGGCTTCCCTGTCTATCACCAACTCCCGGAGCCTGCTCAAACTCATGTCCATCGAGCTGGTGATGCCATTCAACCATCTCATCCTCTGTCATCCCCTTCTCCTCCTGCCCTCAATCTTTCCCAGCATCAGGGTCTTTTCCAATGAGTCAGTTTTTAGCATCAGGTGGCCAAAGTATTGGAGCTTCAGCATCAGTCTTACCAATGAATATTCAGGGTTGATTTCCTTTAGGATTGACTGGTTTGATCTCCTTGCAGTTCAAGGGACTCTCAAAGAGTCTTCTTCAGCACCAAATTAAAAAAGCATCAATTCTTCAGAGCTTAGACTTCTCTATGGTCCAACTCTCACATTCATACTAGAATGACTACTAGAAAAACCATAGCTTTGACTACATAGACCTTTGTTGGCAAAGTGACGTCTCTGCCATTTAATACGCTTTGTCTTGCCTAGATGATGATAAAATAAACTGATACTTTTTTCCTTAGTGTATAGTTATTCCAGGTCTTACTGGGTCAGACTTTCTTCAGATGAGAGCTGTTGCCAGTATATCCATCTTTATTCTTAAGATGGGCAAAATAAAGGACAGAATGGTATGGACATAACAGAAGCAGAAGATATTAAGAAAAGGTGGCAAGAAGACACAGAAGAACTGTACAAAAAAAGGTCTTAAGGACCCAGATAACCACAATCGTATGATCACTCACCTAGAGCCAGACATCCTGGAGTGTGAAGTCAAGTGGGCCTGAGGAAGCATCATGATAAATAAAGCTAGTGGAGGTGATGGAATTCCAACTGAGCTATTTCAAAATCTAAAAGATGATGCTATGAAAGTGCTACAGTCAATATGCCAGCAAATATGGAAAACTCAATAGTGGCCACAGGGCTGGAAAAGTTCAGTTTTCATTCCAATCCAAAGAAGGGCAATACCAAAGAGTGTTTAAACTACCACACAATTGTGCTCACCTCACATGCTAGCAAAGTAATGCTCAAAATTCTTCAAGCTAGGCTTCAACAGTATATGAACCAAAAACTTTCAGATGTACAAGCTGAAATTAGGAAAAGCAGAGGAACCAGAGATGAAATTGCCAACATTTGTTGGATCATAGAAAAACAAGGGAATTCCAGAAAAACATCTGCTTCATTGACTATGCTAAAGCCTTTAACTGTGTGAATCACAACAAACTGTGGAAAATTCAGAGAGAGATGGATTACCAGACCAGCTTACCTTCCTCCTGAGAAATCTGTATGCAGGTCAAGAAGCAACACTAAGAACAGGACGTGGAACAATGGACTAGTTCCAAACTGGAAAAGGAGTATATCAAGGCTGAATATTGTCACCCTGCTTATTTAACTTCCATGCAGAATATATCATGCAAAATGCTGGGCTGAATGAAGCACAAGCTGGAATCCAGGTTGCTAGGAGAAGTATCAATAATCTCAGATATGCAGATGACACCACACTTATGGCAAAAAGCAAAGAGGAACTAAAGAGACTCTTGATGAAGGTAAAAGAGAAGAGTGAAAAAGTTGGCTTAAAATTCAGCATTCAGAAAACTAAGATCATGGCATCTGGTCCCCCATCAATTTATGGCAAATAGATGGGGAAACAATGGAAACTGTGACAGACTTTATTTTCTTGGGCTCCAAAAATCACTGCAGACAGTGACTGCAGCCATGAAATTAAAAGACACTTGCTCCTTGGAAGAAAAGCTATAACAAACCTAGGAAGTGTATTAAAAAGCAGAGACATCACTTTGCAGACAAATGTCTGTCTAGTCAAAGCTATGGCTTTCTGGTAGTCATGTACAAAGGTGAGAGCTGAACCATAAAGAAGGCTGAGCACTGAAAGACTGATGCTTTTGAACTGTGCTGTTGGAGAAGACTCATGAGAGTCCTTTGGACAGCAAGGAGATCAAACCAGTTAATCCTAAAAGAAATCAACCCTGATTTGGCCACAGCAATCAGAGCAGAAAAAGAAGTAAAATGAATCTAGATAGGAATAGAAGAAGTGAAACTCTCGCTGTTTGCAGATGACATGATCTTCTACATACAAAACCCTAATGACTCTACCAGAAAATTACTAGAGCTAATCAACGAATATAGTAAAGTTGCAGGATATAAAATTAACACACAGAAATCCCTTGCATTCCTATACACTAACAATGAAAAAACAGAAAGAGAAATTAAGGAAACAATACCATTCACCATTGCAACAAAAAGAATAAAATACTTAGGAGTATATCTACCTAAAGAGACAAAAGACCTATACATAGAAAACTATAAAACACTGATGAAAGAAATCAAAGAGGACCCAAACAGATGGAGAAACATACCGTGTTCATGGAATGGAAGAATCAATATTGTCAAAATGGCTATACTACCCAAAGCAATTTATAGATTCAATGCAATCCCTATCAAGCTACCAACGGTATTTTTCACAGAACTAGATCAAATAATTTCACAATTTGTATGGAAATACAAAAAACCTTGAATAGCCAAAGTAATCTTGAGAAAGAAGAATGGAACTGGAGGAATCAACCTGCCTGACTTCAGACTCTACTACAAAGCCACAGTCATCAAGACAGTATGGTACTGGCACAAAGACAGAAATATAGATCAATGGAACAGAACAGAAAGCCCAGCGATAAATCCATGAACCTATGGACACCTTATCTTCGACAAAGGAGGCAAGGATATACAATGGAAAAAAGACAACCTCTTTAACAAGTGGTGCTGGGAAAACTGGTCAACCACTTGTAAAAGAATGAAACTGGAACACTTTCTAACACCATACACAAAAATAAACTCAAAATGGATTAAAGATCTAAATGTAAGACCAGAAACTATAAAACTCCTAGAGGAGAACATAGGCAAAACACTCTCTGACATAAACCACAGCAGGATCCTCTATGACCCACCTCCCAGAATATTGGAAATAAAAGCAAAAATAAACAAATGGGACCTAATGAAACTTAAAAGCTTTTGCACTACAAAGGAAATTATAAGCAAGGTGAAAAGACAGCCCTCAGATTGGGAGAAAATAATAGCAAATGAAGAAACAGACAAAGGATTAATCTCAAAAATATACAAGCAACTCCTGAAGCTCAAGTCCAGAAAAATATAGGCCAAAGAACTAAACAGGCATTTCTCCAAAGAAGACATACAGATGGCTAACAAACACATGAAAAGATGCTCAACATCACTCATTATCAGAGAAATGCAAATCAAAACCACAATGAGGTACCATTACACGCCAGTCAGGATGGCTGCTATCCAAAAGTCTACAAGCTATAAATGCTGGAGAGGGTGTGGAGAAAAGGGAACCCTCTTACACTGTTGGTGGGAATGCAAACTAGTACAGCCGCTATGGAGAACAGTGTGGAGATTTCTTAAAAAACTGGAAATAGAACTGCCATATGACCCAGCAATCCCACTTCTGGGCATACACACTGAGGAAACCAGATCTGAAAGAGACACGTGCACCCCAATGTTCATCGCAGCACTGTTTATAATAGCCAGGACATGGAAGCAACCTAGATGCCCATCAGCAGATGAATGGATAAGGAAGCTGTGGTACATATACACCATGGAATATTACTCAGACATTAAAAAGAATTCATTTGAATCAGTCCTAATGAGATGGATGAAACTGGAGCCCATTATACAGAGTGAAGTAAGCCAGAAAGATAAAGACCAATACAGTATACTAACACATATATATGGAATTTAGAAAGATGGTAATGATAACCCTATATGCAAAACAGAAAAAGAGACACAAATGTACAGAACAGACTTTTGGACTCTGTGGGAGAAGGCGAGGGTGGGATGTTTCGAGAGAACAGCATCGAAACATGTATATTATCTATAGTGAAACAGATCACCAGCCCAGGTTGGATGCATGAGACAAGTGCTCGGGCCTGGTGCACTGGGAAGACCCAGAGGGATCAGGTGGGGAGGGAGGTGGGAGTGGGGATCGGGATGGGGTATACATGTAACTCCATGGCTGATTCGTGTCAATGTATGACAAAACCCACTTCAATATTGTAAAGTAATTAGCCTCCAACTAATAAAAATAAATGAAAAAAGAAATCAACCCTGAATATTCATTTGAAGGACTGATGCTGAAGCTGAAGCTTCAATACTCTGGCCACCTGATGCAAAGAGCCGATTCATTGGAAAAGACTCTAATGCTGGGAATAATTGAGGGCAGGAGAAGAAGTGGGCCACAGAGGACGAGTTGGTTGGATGGCATCACTGACTCAATGGACATGAGTTTGAGTAAACTGGGAGTTAGTGAAGAACAGGGAAGCCTGGCATGCTGCAGTTCCATGGGGTTGCAAAGAGCTGGACACAACTGAGTGACTGAACAACAACATTCTTAAGAATATTCTTAAAAATTAGCTACTCTTGTTTTAAAATCAAGTTTTATAATATATTACCAGTTATTATACTTCAAGGTATATTTCCCCTTTAATGCATACAGTTTGGAATCAATCTGGGAGAAATTTTTAAAGGATATAAAAGATTATTAAATGCCCATTATTAGTACTACAATGGAAGATGTGCTCTTAGAAATTCCCCAGGTTTACACAAGTGATTCTTTAGATGTTTATAAATTAATTTCCAAACACAATTTAAGCAATATAAGTATATCCCATGGTTTGTTTGGACTATGGCAGGAAAGCAGAAGTATGTCTAGTGTCATTGAAACTCAACATATCCCAATTAAAGGCATAACTTCTTTTTCCTCTCTTAAATGTACTTTTAAAACTAAGTTCCTGATTCTGTTTGAAATATCTTTCAGCATATTTCAAAATCATCCTAGACTCAAAATCATCTTGCTTACTCTAATTTATTTCAAATATTGACAGTGAAGTCAAATTTAATTATACCTTTGAAATACTCTGTTCTCAGTTTCATCTTCCTGATTCCTAGGAATGCTCTATTCACTCTTGTCACTTCTTTTTTGGACAGCTATAAACAATAAATTCACCATTTATTCTAGCCTTACCTAATATTAGACCCCTGTGAACCACAAAGGCCTGAATTATGCTAGTTACCCAATAAATATCTGGTGAACGAATGAGTGCCTCTGCTTTAGTTATTACTACCAAATGAAGTTTCTGTCTCCAGCTTGGCTTTCCAACCAAATTTCCCAGATCTGTCTTTCACAGAAGCTGTACTTTAGTCATGGTGAACTTCTTTAATGTTCTCTGGATTTTAGTAATATAGTGGTTTTTGCCCATCATTTTGGATGAATAATAATTACTCTATCCTCACCACTTTATCTGCAGAACTCTTTGGGCACAGACTGCTTTTTATCTAGCCCACTTCCATGCTAATTGACTTACCAAACGAACAATGCTTGGCATTTTCGCTGTAAAACACAGTGACCGATACCAGTAATATGCTATTTTCTCAGTAATATGCTATTTTCTACAGTTGCCTACATTGTAGTACATCTCTGCTTCCACCTGGTGAGTTGTATGCTTATCAAAAATAATCTGTTTGTTTTCAAATCAATCTGTACTATTGTAAATTAATGTATTATAATTATGGAATTTACTCGTGCTTAATTTGATAAAATGAGTTTGAAAACAAAGTTACTGTATTCATAAAAACTAAATTGAAATCACTGCATAAAATTAATAAAGGCACATCCCTCAAATGTATACAAACACATAAAGAAAAGCTTGTTTAAGTTGCTGTGTAACACAGGGAGCCCAACCTGGTGCTCTGTGATGACCTAGAGTGGTGGGATGGGGGTAAGGAGGGAGGTTCAAGAAGGAGGGATATATGTATAATTATGGCTGATTCACATTGTTGTATGGCAGAAACCAACAACACTGTAAAGCAATTTTCTTCCAATTAAAAAACAAATTAAAACATAGCTTGTTGTAAAATTAGGTGTGAATAGGTTATTTTTAAAAAGGTACATCATGAGAAGCACTGGGCTGGAGGAAGCACAAGCTGGAATCAAGATTGCTGGGAGAAATATCATAACCTCAGATATGCAGATGACACCACCCTTATGGTAGAAAGTGAAGAACTAGAGAGCCTCTTGATGAAAGTGAAAGAGGAGAGTGAAAAACTTGGCTTAAAGCTCAACATTCAGAAAACTAAGATCATGGCATCCGGTCCCATCACTTTATGGCAAATAGATGAGGAAACAGTGGAAACAGTGGCTGACTTTATTTTTCTGGGCTCCAAAATCACTGCAGATGGTGACTGCAGTCATGAAATTAAAAGACGCTTACTCCTTGGAAGGAAAGTTATGACCAACCTAGACAGCATATTAAAAAGCAGAGACATTACTTTGCCAACAATGGTCCATCTAGTCAAGGCTATGGTTTTCCAGTGGTCATGTATGAACGTGAGAGTTGGACTATAAAGAAAGTTGAGCACCAAAGAATTGATGCTTTTGAACTGTGGTGTTGGAAAAGACTCTTAAGAGTCCCTTGGACTGCAAGGAGATCAAACCAGTCCATCCTAAAGGAGATCAGTCCTGGGTGTTCACTGGAAGGACTGATGTTGAAGCTGAAACTCCAATATTTTGGCCACCTGATGCAAAGAGCTGAGTCATTTGAAAAGACCCTGATGCTGAGAGATTGAGGGCAGGAGGAGAAGGGGACGACAGAGGATGAGATGGTTGGATGGCATCATCGACTCGATGGACATGGGTTTGGGTGGACTCCGGGAGTTGGTGGTGGACAGGGAGGCCTGGCATACTGCAGTACATGGGGTGGCAAAGAGTCGGACACGACTGAGTGACTGAACTGAACTGAAAAAGGGTATGCTGTTGTTCAGTTGCCCAGTCATGTCCGACTCTTTGTGACCCCATGGACTGCAGCACGTCAGGCCTCCCTGTCCCTCACCATCTCCTGGAGTTTGCCCAAGTTCATGTTCATTGCATTGGTGATGCCATTCAGCCATCTTATCCTCTGATGCCCTTTTCACCTTCTGCCATCAATCCTTCCCTGCATTAGGGACTTTTCCAATGCATCATCTGTTCGCATCAGATGACAAAAATACTGGAGTTTCAGCTTCAGCATCAGTTTCCCCAGTGAATATTTAGGGTTGATTTCCCTTAAGATTGACTGGTTTGACCTCCTTGCTGTCCACAGGACATTCAGGAGTCTTCTCCAGCACCACAGTGTGAAAGCATTAATTCTTTGACATTCTGCCTTCTTTACGGTCCAGCTCTCACAACCGTACATGACCACTGGGAAGACCATAGCCCTAACCATATGAATCTTTGTCAGCAGAGTAACGTCTCTGCTTTTCAACACAGCGTTTAGGTTTGTCATCACTTTCCTGCCAAGAAGCAATCATCTTCTGATTTCATGGCTGCAGTCACCATACACAGTGATTTTGGAGCCCAAGAAAGAGGAAATCTGTTACTACTTCCACCTTTTCCCCTTTTATTTGCCATGAAGTAATGGGGGTGGATCCCATGATCTTAGTTTTTCTAATATTTAGTCTTAAGCCAGTTTTTCACTCTCCTCCTTCACACTCCTCATGAGTCTCTTTAGTTCCTCTTCACTTTCTGCCATTAGAGTGGTATCAGCCCCATATCTGAGGTTGTTAATGTTTCTCCCGTCTGTCTTGATTCCAGCTTGTTACTCATCCAGCCTGGCATTTCTCATGATGTGCCCAACGTATAAGTTAAACAAACGGTAATAGCAGGCAGCCCTGTCGTACACCTTTCTAGTTGTGAACCAATCAGTGTTCTATACGAGGTTCTAACTGTTGCTTCTTGGCCCAAATACAGGTTTCTCGGGAGACAAGTAAGATGGTCTGGTATTCCCATCTCTCTAAGAGCTTTCCACAGTTTGTCATGATCCACACAGTTAAAGGCTTCAGCATAGTTGACGAAAGAGAGAGAGAAATGTTTTTTTCTGAGATTCCCTTGCTTTCTCTATAATCTAGCAAATGCTGGCAATTTGATCTCTAGTTCCTCTTCCTTTTTAAAACCCAGCTTGGACATCTGGAAGTTCTTGGTTCCCATAATGCTGACATCTAGCACGCAAGATTTTAAGTATGTCCTTACTAGCATGGGTGATGAGTGATGAGGATTGACTTTTTCCAGTCCTGTGGCCACTGCTGGGTCTTCCAGATTTGCTGACATAATGAACGCAAAACCTTGATGATATCATCCTTTAGGGATCTGAATAGCTCTGCTGAAATTTCATCGCATCCACTAGTTTTATTAACAACAGTGCTTCTTAAGGTCCACTTGACTTTGCACTCTAGACAGAATGTCTGGCTTTGGATGACTAACCACACCATTGTAGTATATGGGATATAAATTTCTGGAACGATGCTAAATTCAGAGTGCTTTATAAAGTTTTTTATAATCTTTGTCTTCTGAAAAAACCTCAACTAGAATCACAGATGATGAATTACAGATGTAGCTCATGATAAGCAATGATGTAGAACTTGAAACAGTGAGCCCAGGCTTGAACAAGAGGCCCACAGAGATATTTTAATGTAAGTATGTATCATTTTTCAAAATGAAGCAGTTTAATATTTGGGATCCAAAAGGAGCATTTCAGGAATGGGACATGATTACAAATTAGATTTTTAAATTTAGTATTCATATATGGTTTAAATATGTCCCCCAAACAACATTTTGCAAAAGAAGCCTGGTAAGCCACACCCTGGCTGACCCCTGGGATAGACCCTGATTCTCACACTAGTGAGGGAAACTTGCCCCAACTTTAAATCATACTGACATCAGATAAAGTGACATGTGAATGTTAGAAAAAACAAACCACAGGCAGTGGACTCAAGCCAGCTCATCTACTCTAGATAAACTATGCTACCCCAAGAAAAATTTTAGTGTTTTTTCTTTAAGTTTGTACATAATGGAAATAAATAGAATTAGTGTGAAAAAGAAAAGAAAGACAAACAAAACTGATAGAGAAAGACTGAGCTGAGAAGCATGCCTAGACAACACAGAGGAGGCAGCAAGGGTTTAGACTGATGAACCAAATAAAGAACATTAGTAGGTAAATTTGAAATTAAAAAATAAATAATAAATGTATTAAACAAAAATAGATTAAATAACAGCATTATAAACTGAACCCAAGCTTGTTGAGTCATTGGCATCATCTTATGATCCTGCTGGTAATACTAAAGTTTGTATGTTTTATTGATTTTTTTCCTAAGAACCACCTACTACACTAATATTATCTGCTACATTAATTTCTCTTTATTTATGTTCCCTTTGTTGTGTTGTTCTATTTCTAATTTCTCAAATTAAGTTCTATGTCATGTTCTTTCATTCTTTCTTGGTCATCTGTGTTAACAGATATTCAGAGGGTGTTTGGTCCAATTTCATAGATTTTTGAGAGAAAAAGTTCTTAGTTTCTAAACAGTTATTAATATATTTTATTTTCTACTTAACCTAATATTTGCTTGGGAGGAAACTCTTAAATTCTCAAATGGTTATATTTTTTCTGTTATTTTATTATTAATTTCTAGTTTTAACTGCATTGTGATTAGACAATAACCCTAAATGACATCTTCTATCTTGAATTTATTGTGATAATAACCCCACAACGTTTGCTTGTTTGAATTTATTGAGGCTTACTTTGAAACCTAGTACATTATTAATTTATATAAATACACCATGGGCTATTGAAAATAAGAATTCTCTGTACATATAGTTTTTCTAGATAACATTTATAACATTTTACTATTTATATTATTCAAATGATCGACATCCTTATTTTTCTTTGATTCATTACAGACCAAAAGAATAGTATTAAAACTCTCACAACCACTATACTTTTTCAGTGTATTTTTATATTTATCATTGTTGAAATCAAAGATAATGTGGTTCTGAATCCTTTATTTAGTTGGAGTAAAAACACTATTACTCATAAGGGAAGGAAAAAATTTTTAGACCTGAGATATTAATTCAGATAAACATGAGATACGAATTCAGATAAACTACAAAATAAGTTGGATAACAACAAAATTAAAATTTTCAAATAAGTACTTGTATTGAATTAAAAACAATAAAACAATTAATTTTTCCTTTTTTGTTCTTACATTGAAGTTCACTTTTATTTTGAAATTCATCATTCACATAATAAAGCAATTGGTTCTCATGGCCTTTGGGATTAATAGACTATTTTAAGTATTGAGTTTTATGTTTATTAAGCCATTAATTGACCTTTAATTTGCTCATTTCCAATTGGGCTAGTTCATTTAAAAATATATTTTCACATGTAACTCTTAATGGCTCAATTGTATACTGACTTATTGTCCATATATGCTTGGCAGGATGACAATAAATGAACAGAGAGAATGAAAGAACTACATCGCATCTGAAGCATCCACTTTGCCTTGTATACAAGGGCATTCAATAACCACTTAATAACTACTATCCTGATGGGAAGAGCATTTTTCCTCCTCAGTGGATTTATGCAACATTTCTTGCTTTTTAAAAAATATTTTCTACTATAGCAAATGATTTTGACCTTGAGGATGAAACAAAACAAAGCAAAGCAAACAGTACTCTCCACAATATTTCTTAGAGTAAGTGGTCGCAATTCTTTTGGTTATTGTTCTCTGACTTGATCTTAGCATGTTTATACTGTTATTTTAGACTTAGTTTGTTACAGGGAGCTTATTTATAGGGTGTAATAGAATTTCAACTTATAATGTGAGAAAATATTTTAAAAATAAATCTGGAATTTAAGGGTCAAAAGGATACAGAATATGTGTATAATACATGTTTTTTATTTTTGAAAAAATATTTTAAAAGCTGGCATATACTATTTTAAAGGTGAGAATTTTACTGTTATTATATGTATTCATATTAACATATATATTTAAGATATTTATCTTAAATCATATAGTTGAGATGCTCAACATCAAAAATATCAATATTAATATTTGTGTACACTGTGCATTAGTAAATATTTCTAGTGTACACTAACCATATTAAAAATTAAAGTGACTTCTATTAAACACTTTCATCAAAGCAACAGTGTCAAAGGAACAGATTCTGTACTGAGATTTAGAATTTCCATAGGGAAGTTATGGAAAAATCAAATACTAACTCTTTAGTTTCCTTATCATCCCTAAACTCAGATGATTTCTTCAAGATTTATGTTGTAATGACAGTCTTCAGTTGATTACTCATATTCAATACATATAAAATTTTCTTATTAATTGTGAAATCTTCTGTTAGTCAAACATTTGCCTTATGTACCGGTGAAGGTGAAGAAACATCAATCTAATATTCTTTGAATTGGGCTTCCTAGGTAGCACTAGTGGTAAAGAATCTGCCTGCCAAAGCAGGAAAAGCAAGAGACAGGTTTAATCCCTGGGTGGGAAGATGCCCAGGAGGAGGAAAATGGCAACCCACTCCAGTATTCTTGCCTGAAAAATTTCATGGACAAGAAGAGCCCAGATGGCTACCTTCCATGCGCTCGTAAGGAGTTGGGCATGACTCAATGACTGAACATACAGCACATACTCTGAATTCTGCTTTAATGTATGTCAAACTAATAAGATGGAGGCAATCCCTGCTGTAGAGACCATGAGGTAAAGAGATGGTCTACACAAAAAAGCTGGAGGCATATATACCTATCTTCCAGTAGATTCTTAATATCTCCAGATATATTGTCTGCTATTTTTCTATTGGGGAAAATTATGTTATCATGGTGTTCATAAATTTGGATATTTGCAGAAGTCTTGGTATATATCCATTTGATTCAAGATTAACCAAAGACTTCCTATTCTTATTTCTTTATTTAACATGCATTTACTGGATACTTACTGTATTCTAGAGACTAGGATAAATGTGGGGCATATTATGTTAAATGAAATGAGCTTAATCCTTGTTCTTAGACACATTTTAAAACTGATTATTGTCCACATAAGGCATTCCCTGTAGACCTTTATATGGTAGCACAAATTTAACTTGCTGATATTCAGCAGTATGTAACAGATTGAAATGATCATGTGTTCTTCAACTTATATCATGCATAATAAAGATAAAAGTATTAGATGAGGAAATATCAGCAAAACAGTAAGTAAATATTTATCACTGGGAGGACAAGTGGGATCTACTTGTTCATTAGGATCAATGAACTGTTCACTACTCATTTACTCGTTTATTTAGTAAACATTTTGTATACGCTGAAGACTTAAGGTGAATAATACATGGTTGGTGTTTTTCCTATTCTCAAAGACTTCATAAACTAACAATGCAACCACAGAAGTGCTTCCTAATTATCTGGAGGATTCCTGTAGGTGGGATTAAATGCAGAAAGGTATATTCCTAAAGCACAACTTTGAGTGCCCATAATTTGAGAGAATAAGAGCTCTGTAATTGGCAGATCTCTACAGATTAGTGTGGTATGCAGAAGCAAATCAGTCTAAATTATAGGCCAGCAAAGGAGGAATAGGACCCTCCAGGACTGATGGAGATTCAGATTCTCCTGGCTATATCATTAACCTGTGCCAGGTGACAAGGGCTTGGTATTCAATACCAACTCTATAGTGAACACTTATTAGTTTGTCAGTAAACAGTATTATTCAATTCAAAGAGATACCAGAGATAGTATACTTTCAGACATTGTTAAGGTAATGGTTCAAAACATAAACTGCAGCTCACTTCCTGGATTCTAGGCCAGGATCAATCTTTACTACCTGTATGACCTTGGCAAGTTACTTAAACTCTTTGTGTTCAATTTTCTTATTTGTAAGATTAGAATAATAGTATCTATCTCATGGTGTGAAGACTGAATGAGATAATGCTATGTGTAAAGCCCTAAAAACAGTGTTTTGTCTATGGTGAGCAGACAACAAATGACATGTTATTAACATGATCTGAATTACAAAGACTCAAACGACAGTTTTACTTCATTCTGGCACACACTCATTGCTAAAATAAGGGTACTTTCCCCAACTATGCTACTAATATGTTGTTTTTATTCCAAAGAGACATAAGTTTAATAACTCAATTGATTTTAAAAGTATTTATTTAAGCAGATTTAGGGTAGTAATTACACCATCACTACCTTTTATTTTTGAGTCCTTTTAACTTCTGAACAGCTTTTAGATTCTCATAAGATTCCTATAAGCACTACAGGACATATATACTCATATTATAACTAGGAAACTGGATAATATACAATCAGTGATTGCCCATAATAGAGTTAAGACCAACATACTCTTACTTTAGGATCCATACAAATCAACCTAAACTCAAAAAGATATTGAGCCCTTATTATGTATGCAACATTGTACTAGGTGCTTCAGAGGATTAAAATTATATAAAATACAATCCATTGCCTAAGGAATTACTTTCTAATTGGGGAGATATGATTTTATTTGCCTTTTGCACAGTCTCAGCAATTTTGCCTCGATTTCAGAAATCTGTCAGGGCACAATCCATGAAAAACAGAATTGATAAACTAGGCTTCATTAAAACTAAAAATATCTGCTCTGTGAAAGGCATTATCAAGAGAGTGAGAAGAGAAGCCATAGATTAGGAGAAAATCTTTGCAAAAATGAAGCTGGGAAAGGACTGTTACTCACAATGCACAAAGAATTCTCAAAACTCAACAATAAGAAAACAACTTGATTAAAAAAAAAATCAAACAGGTCAAAGTTCTCAACAGATACCTCATCAAAGAAGACAAACAGATGACAAAGCAGCATATGGAAAGATCCTCCACATCATATGTCTTCACAAAATGTAAATTAAAAAACAATGTTCAATGCAGGACTATTCACAGTAGCTAGGACATGGAAGCAACCAAGTTGTCCATCAACAGATGAATGGATAAAGAAGCTGTGGTCAGTAGTTCAGTTCAGTTGCTCAGTCAAGTCCAACTCTTTGCGAGCCCATGAACTGCAGCACTCCAGGCATCCTAGTCTATCACCAACTCCCAGAGTTTACTCAAATTCATGTCCATTGAGTCAGTGATGCCATCCAACCATCTCATCCTCTGTCATCCCCTTATCCTCCCACCTTCAGTCTTTCCCAGCATCAGGATCTTTTCAAATGAGTCAGTTCTCCACATCAGGTAGCCGAAGTATTGGAGTTTCAGCTTCAGCATCAGTCCTTCCAATGAATATGCAAGACTGATTACCTTTAAGATGGACTGGTTGAATCTCCTTGCTGTTCAAGGAACTCTCGAGAGTCTTCTCCAACACCACAGTTCAAAAGCATTAATTCTTCTGCCTCAGCTTTCTTTGTAGTCTAACTTTCACATCTATACATGACTACTGGAAAAACCATAGCCTTGACTAGACGGACCTTTGTTGGCAAAGTAATGGCACATATATACAATGGAAACTGTGGTACATATATACAATGGAATAATACTCAGTCATAAAAAGGAATGCATTTGATTCAGTTCTAATGAGGTGGATGAACCTACAGCCTACAGAGTGAAGTAAGTAGAAAGAGAAAAAACAGCTACTGTATATTTATATGGTATCTAGAAATATGGTCCTGATGAACCTATTGCAGGGTAGCAATGGAGATGCAGACATAGAGAACAGACCTGTGGACACGGGGATGGGGGGAAGGAGAGGGTGAGATGAATGGGGAAAGCAGCATGGAAATAGATACACAACCATATGTAAAATAGACAGCGAGTGGGAATTTGCTATACGACTCGGGGAGTTCAAGCCAAGGCTCTGACAACCTAGAGGAGTGGGATGGGTTGTGAAGCGAGGTTTAATGGGAGGGGACATATGTATACCTATGGCTGATTCATGTTGTTATATAGCAGAAATCAGCACAATATTAGTTGTGGACAATTGTAATTGTCCTTCAATGAAAAATAAAGAAAACCAATGTGGTACCACTACACATATATTGAGCATCACTGACTCAATGGACATGAGTTTGAGTAGACTCTGGGAGATGGTGAAAGACAGGGAAGCCTGGTGTGCTGCAGTCCATGGGGTCACAAAGAGTTGGATGCAGCTGAGTGACTGAACAACAACACATCTACTAGAATGGCCAAAATCCTGAACACTGACAAGACCAAATGCTGTGGGGCAACAGGAGCTCTCCTTCATTGCTAGTGGCTATGAATAATCATACAGCCACTTTGAAGCCAGGTTGTAAATTCTTACAAAATAAAACTTACACTTTGCATACCATCAGCAATTGCCATTCTTGGTATTTAACCAAATGAGTTGAAATCTTATGTTCACACAAAAGCCTGCATACGACTCTGTTTATAGTAGCTTTATTCATAATGGCCAAAACTTGGAATAACCAAGATGTCCTTCAGTAAGTGAATGGATAAACAAACATCCAGACAACAAAATAGTACTTAGCACTAAAAGAAGTGAACTATCAAGCCATGAAAAGACATGGAAGAGTCTTAAATGCAGATTACTAAGTAAAGGAAGCCAGTCTGAAAAGGTTACATATTATATGACTCCAAGTATATGATAGTCTGAAAAAGGCAGAAACAGTTACAGATCAGTGCCAGAGGTTAGTATAGAGGGATGGATGAATAGAGTTCAGAGGATTTTTAGACCCATTTAAACTGCTCTGTGTGATTCAGTAACAGTCAATAAATGCCTTCAGACAGTTGTGCAGAAGAGGAGAGTGAAAAAGCTGGCTTAAAACTCAACATTCAAAAAACAAAGATCATGGCATCTGGTCCCATCACTTTATGGGAAATAGATGGCGAAACAATAGAAACAGTGATAGACTTTATTTTCTTGAGTTCCAAAATCAATGCAGATGGTGACTGCAGCCATGAAATTAAAAGACACTTGCTCCTTGGAAGAAAAACTATGACCAACCTAGACAGCATATTAAAAAGCAGAGACATTACATTGCCAACAAAGGTCTGTCTAGTCAAAGCTATGGTTTTTCCAGTAGTCACATATGGATGTGAGAGTTGGACTATAGAGAAGGCTGGGCATTGAAGAATTGATGCTTTTGAACTGTGGTGTGGGGAAAGACTCTTGAGAGTCCATTGGACTGCAAGGAGATCCAACCAGTCAATCCTAAATGAAATAAGTCCTGAATATTCATTGGAAGGACTGATGCTGAAGCTGAAACCCTAGTACTTTGGCCACTGGATGTGAAGAACTGACTCATTTGAAAAGATCCTGATACTGGGAAAGATCAAGGGCAGGAGAAGAAGGGGATGACTGAGGATAAGATGGCTGAATGGCATCACCGACTCCATGGGCATGAGTTTCAGCAATCTCTGCGAGTTGGTGATGGACAGGGAAACCTGGCCTGCTGCAGTCCATGGGGTTGCAAAGAATTGGACATGACTGAGCAACTGAACTGACTATAAAATGGATAATACCAAGAATGAATCCAAGTGTAACCTATGGACTTTGGGTGATAATGACACATCACTATAGATTCAACAAATAAAAGAAATTGGAGTATGTGGAAATTTTGCTGTCTTCCTCTCAATTTTTCTGTGAACCTGTTTTAAAGATAAAATGTTTAAATAAATTTGTAAAAATTTGGACTATGTAACCTAAGCCATCTTGCCATTTTTGAGACTTCCACACAATAAATGGGAAGTGAAGGTGTTTTGTTTTATGTTTCTTTGGAATTATCTTTTAAATCCATTCAAATTTCAGATTAATATTTCTAAGTCAGTTGCTATGGACTGAATTGTGTTCCCTCAAAATTATTATTTTGAAGCAATAACTCCCAGTGTGACTCTATTTGGAGACAGGGCTTATGAAGTAGTGATAAAGGTTAAGTGAGGTCTTGATCCAACCGCTAATCCAATGGGGATGGTGCTCTTATAAAAAGAGAGACCAGAGCTCACACCCACATGCTGAGGAAAGACCATGCGAGGACACAGTGAGAAGGCAGCTATCTGCAATGCAGAGAGAGAGCTCTCCCCAGACCTTGACCCTCCTAGCACCTTGACCTTGCACTTTCCACTCTCCAGAAATGTGAGAAAATACATTTTGATTGTTTCAGCCACCCAGTGTGTGGAGCATTGCTATGGCAGCCTGGAAGATTAACATGTAGTTCAGAAGAAAGTGTTAATTGCTGTCATGTCCAACTCTTTGCAACCCCAAGGACTGTGGCCCACCAGGCTCCTCTGACCACAGAATTCTCCAGGAAAGAATACTGGAGTGGGTAGCCATTCCTTTCTCCAGGGGATTTTCCTAACCAAGGTGTCAAACCTGCATCTCCTGCGTTGCCGGCCGATTCTTTACCATTTGAGTCACCTTAATGGAATGACATAGACTACTTCTTGTTGTTAAGTTCTCTTCCATGTATGTGAATTAGCGCAATGCAGTGTAAGATATACAGAGCTCATAGAGACTGTAAGTTCAATTCTCAGCTATACCTCCTCATTAGTAATATGGGCTTAAATTTCCTAAGCTAATTTTCTTCTCTGAAAGGTTAGAATAACAACAAATCTTTCTGAGGTTATTACAAAGATTAAATCCAATGAAGCTTGTTCATTCCCTGGATCGTTCATTCATTCATCATCTAATAAATACCCGTTACTTAGGATGAGAAAACTTATACTACTAGGATGAGAAAACATACACATATATTATTCTTTAACTTATTAATCATCTCACTGAGCTTAAATCTTTGGTTCTTCAATGAAATATTTTATATTATGGCAAAAATATCCTACATGGAGAATATATAATCATAAATAAAGGCAATATAATGCATGTATATACATATACATTTATGTCCAACCACATCTATAAAATCTTACCTCTTTGCTTTCTTCCAGATCTGATTCACTACTGAAGTCCTCTGTGTTTAAATTTTCAAAGTCAGATTCTCCCACAGCAATTGGTACAGTCACAGTAAGACTGGGATTGTTTATGAAGGACATGTAGTCACTTTCATCAATAATGTACTTTTCAACACTGCTGCCGGTTCCTATTCCACTTGTAGTTCCATTTACGTCTTTAAGATAGTCAAGATCTTTCCCAATCTCTGCTGTATGATTGGACATACAATTGTCTTTCCTGTTGTTTAGATCATCAAGTGGTTTAATTTCATCCAAAATCTTTTGTTTTCTAACAAAGGACTGTTGAATAAATTCATATATTTTTCTCTTCACATAAGCTATTCCCTTGTGCATCCTATCCACAGCAATTTGGAGATTGTTCATTTCATTATCATCATCAGTGGCCGCAAGGTTGTCTGCACTAAATGAGCTCAGAAGCAAGGCCAAAAAGAGGTTCAGGACCTTAAAAATAACACAAATATCATTATAATTTCACCCCAATGTGAACAAGAGCAGATTGAGATCACTTATTCCTTGAAATGTTGAGGAAACTAGTGACTAGAAGTTCAGAGATCTAAATTTGTGATCTGGCTTAACAGCTGTGCCACAATTCATCCATGGGCAAAGACATGATTTCCATTGGTCTTGAGTTCCTCTACTTATAAAATGAAGACTCTGAATGAGCAGACCTAAGGTTTTACTAAACTTATAATTATGTGATTATAAGAAATAAACTTATATGGGCTCTATATAAGACTAAACTTAAAATTCCTTAGTTTTTAAAACTATGCATTTAATTGCATATGATAGTTTCTTTTTTGATGAAGATATATTAAATTGGATATTAATTGAAAGAAAATCATTATGATCCAGAATGAGAATTATGGGCTTAACATAGGCATCAACATATATTTTCTTGATCTACTATTTTTCTCATACCCCACTGCTGACTAATTAGGACAAGTATTTATAAACAATCACTAATGTTTCCATGAGATTGGCGTGCTGCTGCTGCTGCTAAGTCGCTTCAGTCGTGTCCGACTCTGTGCGACCCCATAGATGGCAGCCCACCAGGCTCCCCCGTCCCTGGGATCCTTCAGGCAAGAACACTGGAGTGGGCTGCCATTTCCTTCTCCAATGCATGAAAGTGAAAATAATGTACATATCCTTTGGAGTATACTATATATTTTTATATGGTAACAGTAAGGTATACCAAACCTAAAAGAGAGGACGGATTAGTTACTCCATGTGGGTTAGGAATCCTTAGCCAACCTCTGTTTTGATGTAAGGATTGACTAACCCAGGTTGGTTCATGCATCTGCCTTATAATATAGAGTGACTAAATAGTATCTATAATGAACGGGCAAAGAAAAGTTGAAATAGCTAGGAACAAAGGAAAGTACCACTTTTTAGTCCTATACTAGCAAGTAAGTTTGGCTTTTCTCTAAATTTATTTTTTTTTCAGACTTTTCCCTTCCTTGGATCTGAATTTTTAAAATGTTTCCAACATAGCCTTCTAAACCTGTCTTTAATATTATACTCCATAGGAGTTCACATAATAAGTGTGATGAAATGACTGGCAAAACAGTTGAGAACAAACATTGTAGGGTCACTGGTTGTGTTTGTCAAAGTAAGATTATAAGTATATCCAAGGTAAGAGACTTTTGAAATTGATAATCATAATTTTTGTTTTAGACAAAATGGGCATCATTTCACTGTGCTCTTAATCCATTTCTGAAACTCATATCTTAAATGGGTACATACCACCAGGTTTCCAATGACCATGACCATCATGAAGACAGTGAGGCACATGGCTTGACCAGCGACCTCCATGCAGTCCCACATGGTCTCTATCCACTCTCCACACAGCACCCGGAACACAATCAGGAAGGAGTGGAAGAAGTCATTCATGTGCCAGCGCGGGAGCTTACACTCACTGTTGATCTTGCAGACACAATCTTTGTAACTTTTACCAAAGAGCTGCATGCCAACCACGGCAAAAATGAAGACGATGATGGCTAACACCAAGGTCAAATTTCCCAGAGCCCCCACTGAATTGCCGATGATCTTTATTAGCATGTTTAATGTTGGCCAAGATTTTGCCAACTTGAAAACTCGGAGCTGGAAAATAAAAAAATACATATGTTATTATGATCAATCTTTGAAAGCATTACATGTGAGGTTTACCAAGAAATGATTAAAATTGAATCTCTAACAACATTTGCTTTACAGATGTTATAATGGTAATGGATGTTAATTGAATTTATTGTAGTGATCATTTTGCACTATATACAAATATTGCATCATATGTTGTAAACCTGAAACATAGTGTTATATCAATTATAACTGAATAAGAAAGATATTGAAGTATATAACAAAAGACATTTTTTAAGAGAGTTAGTGGATGTCCGGGGCCACTGCTGATTGCAAAAATTACAATCTTGATTGGGGAAATAGGTAAAAGCCACCTTGCATTCTTGCACTTTGCTTTCCAGACTTTTAAATCCATCTACCTTTGGACCTTAACCAGTTAGAATGACCTGTGCCATTGCTCTGTCATAGCACCACTCTCCTAAGCAAAAGATGTGAAGAGCAGGCTGTCTGGATGTCTTTGTGTCAGTGCTTGGCTTTACTCTAAGACATATTTCTAATCTATCAGGAACAGAGAGTTGTGAGCAAATGTTTCACTTCACCAAACAAGAAGCAAAGGTCTTCCCAAAAGGAGCTTCTTATCTAAAAACAAACAACAACAACAACAAAGCTCTCTTACAACATCTGTCCTATCCTTGACCATGGCCAGTCTCATGGCTAATTTTTGGACCCCTCCCTCCCACCCAGGAAGAATGTGATCCTTCCATGTTTTATATAGATAATTTTCCCTGAGAGTGAATTTTTAATTATTACTTGGGGACATACTCTCCCTAAGTTGTTTTGTAAAGGTGGTTGTAAGGCATACCTGGACTGACACTAATATTAATATTTGATCTCAATGATTTCTGCTCAAAGATACTCATTTGTCAATAGCAGGCAAAATAACAGCACACAGAGACCTGCTATAAGTGAAGTGTTTATTATTCATAATGCTCCTCTGGAGCACCGACATAGCTAGCTGCACCTGCATTTAAGAACTTGGAATATTTCCCATGACTTCATAATCCTTTCTATATTTGCAAGCACATATATGTGAATCAGTGGACTAAGTAAATAATTCTTCTGATTCCTCTTCTCTGATTTTGGGAAGGAGAATATTTTCCAGAGATACAATTAGAAATGGTTTCTACATGCACATCCCTATCTGATTGTTATTCACCAGTACAAAAGGGTGTTTATATTTTCAAAGTACTATTAAAATACATTTTCATTAAAATATTTCCTTAGATGCCAAAATATTAACTGCTGTCATCTCTAGAAACAATAATTAGTTGGAATGGTAATTGAGTAACATATTCAACTTTACATGACCAGGATTTTTGCAATAAAGCTTCTTCCTAAATATGTGAGAATATTTTTTCCACTTAGGGACAGTTTTTAACAATGCAAATGTTACACAAAAAACTTAAAATGTTAATGGTGTGTGGTAAAATCTATGATGCAAGAACCCTGATTGTTGGAAAGGTTTTTGTCTTTGTACTGTTTTGTTTTTTACCAAACGGAATGAACGGAGAACTGATAATCCTTCCACGTTGGCCAGGCCAAGTTCTACCAGGCTAAGCGTTACAATAAAACCATCAAAGATATTCCAGCCTTCTTGGAAATAATAGTAAGGATCCATGGCAATAATTTTCAGAAACATTTCTGCTGTAAAGATCCCAGTGAAAACCTAAGATCAAAACAAAGTTACTCTAATTCCATCAGATAATGATAAAGTAGCATGACATAATATTTGCTCCTAGAACAAAATGTTTACACTAGTAATTATTCTATTACTTGCTTACATTTGCACAGTAATTTATAGTTGTTAAAAAGCTCTCATATATGTTATTTAATTTTATCCTCAAACAAAACACTGTTAAACACATAATGTGAGTATTATAATTCTTACTTTACCAATAAGGAAACATGTCTTCAGATGGGTGCAGTGGCTTGCCAACATCAAGTAGAAAGTTAGAAAAACTAGGATTTGAGAGCAAATCTATTTTTAATCAGTGTTCTTTCCATTACATCAACTCCATTTTCCTCCAGACTTCATATAGCACAGGTACTGACAAGATTTTTCCCATAAACAGTTTTATCTATAAGCTTATTCCCACTTCCCTCTACTCAGACAGTTATTTCACATGAGCACCTATATTATAATATGTGCATTATCATTATTTATTATGCACATGAAAAAATTACTTCAACGGTAAATACTAGAACTTTAAAAATAGGAATACTATAATTCAGGATGCTTTACATATTTTTCTTTCTTACATCAAAAACTTTAAACCTGAAAACAAATATTATGAAAAATGAATACATTATTTTAGAGACCTTTATTTCAGCAAATGAAAGCTAATATTCCTAAGTTGAGACAACAAACACTTTAACAATTTTTTTTTTTTAAGCTCAGAAGAGAAAGAATTAGGTAGAAACCTTCACCAAAAATGCCCTTGTTAAAAAAAAAATGGCCTTGTTAATCATATAATGCACAAAATGTACTGGATGTTTTTTATTATTTTATGGCTTTGATCTAGACTAGATGGATTAAACAATACAGGCCCTACCTAGATCTTGGAAGTAGAAAAGCTGGAGCCACTTGTGAGTTGTTAAATAAATTGTGGCTTATAGTGATGATGAGTGACTAAGCAAGATAAAAAGATCTGTAATTTTATTTTAGCCTTCTATATGAAGGGAAACTGTGATAACATCATTTCAAAAAGTGTGTCCTTAAACTATGAATTGCTTCTGTGTCTTGTTTTACTTATAAATACCAGTATTGATTTTTTTCAAGTAGTCATGTAGGCCTGTTTTTATTGCGGTCTTTCTCAGTTTCAGCTTGGATCTTAAGGGCTGTTAAGGGCTATTTTTGGCAAAGAGTAGGGTATAGCCAGCTAGATATAATTCCCATCTTTTGAAAGCAAGGAAGTAGAAAGGGTGGTGGTAAGACTGCTAACTGCTATAAGACATTAAATGCAAACAGTTTCTCAAACAGAAAATTTGAAGACTGAACACATTTACCTTCCAATATGCTTACCAAGTTTCCTACTGTAAGCACATTATTGAAATGGTCTGTCATGGGATAGTGCTCCATGGCCATGAAAAGAGTATTTAAGACAATACAGATGGTGATGGCCAGGTCAACAAAAGGGTCCATCACAACCAGGTTGACAATATGCTTCACTTTTAACCAATATGGCGAACAGTCCCAGATTAAGAATATGTTGGAAAATTTATACCAACAGGGTGGGCATTTCTGCCTGGATTCTTCAAGTTCTAGATTAAAAAAAAAATAAAAACAACCACCGAAAGATATTTTTAAACATATATATTCCTCTCAGATCCAATCGATTTCACTAACCAAACATTCCCATTTGCTACAGTCAACCTATTTTTGTATTTCATTATTAAAAAAAAATGTGATTTAAAAAATAGAATTTACTCTTTAGATTCCACCCAAAAATTTCTTCAGACATAAACATAGAACAGGGGTATCAAAGAATGATTTTCTTCTCTCATGCATTGATATTGTGGTTCCATATTTGGCTCTAAGTTACATGGATTGTCTTTTTAATAGAGATACTGTGTGTAATCCTATGTTAATGTCTGGCTATGCTGTCATCCTGAGGCTATAAGAGAGCCAAGAATCAGCTGTTTGTTTTTATTTTGTGAGAATGACCCATTCTTCCCCTACAGTCTTGAGTGTGTTTAGGATGGTATCAGAAGTCCTAAACTAATGGAACAGAAAATATGGTCACTATGACTAATAGGATTAGAAACCCTTTACAGAAATTTACTTTATTGTGCATTACTTACTGCACTTTATTGTGCATTTTTAAGGAGTTGCCACACACAGGATTCTGTCATTTTTGAGATTGCACGCAAGTACTGCATTTCAGACCCTTCTATTGACTATAAGGGCTACTCCACTTCTTCTAAGGGATTCTTGCCCACAGTAGTAGATATAATAGTCATCTGAATTAGTTTCACCCATTCTGGTCCATTTTAGTTCACTGATTCCTAAAATGTCGATGTTCATTCTTGCCATCTCCTGTTTGACCACTTCCAGTTTACCCTGATCCTTGGACCTAACATTCCAGGTTCCTATGAAATATTGTTCTTTACAGCATTAGACTCTCATCACCAGACACATCCACAACTGGGTGCCGTTTCTGCTTTGGTTCAATCTCTTCATTTCTTCTGGAGCTATTTATTTGCTCTTCTCCAGTAGTATATTGGATGCCTACCAACCTGGGGAGTTCATCTATCAGTGTCACCTCTTTTTGCCTTTTCATGTTGTTCATGGGGTTCTCAAGGCAAGAAGAATGAAGTGGTTTGCCATTCTCTTCTCCAGTGCACCACGTTTGTCCAAATTCTCCACCATGACCTGTCCATCCTGGGTGGCCCTACACGGTTTGGGTCATAGTTTCACTGAGTTAGACAAGGCTGTGGTCCATGTGATCACTTTGGTTAGTTTTCTGTGATTGTGGTTTTCATTGTCTGCCCTCTGCTGGATGAAAATAAGAGGCTTGTGGAAGCTTCCTGATGGGAGGGACTGGCTGTGGGGAAACTGGGTCTTGTTCTGTTTTGCTCTTGTTCTGTGGGCAAGGCCATGCTCAGGAATCTTTAATCCAATTTTCTGTTGATGGGTGGGACTGTGTTCTCTCCCTGTAGTTTGGTCTGAGACAGAATGATCTCAGTAGCTTCCAAGGCAAATCATTCTCTATCACAGTAATCTAGGTCTATGCCCCAACCACTGATGCCAAAGAAGCTAAAGTTGAATGGTTCTATGAAGAGTTACAAGACCTTCTAGAACTAACAACAAAAAAAGATGTCCTTTTCATCATAGGAAATGGGAGAGCAAAATTAGGAAGTCAAGCAATACCTGGAGTAACAGGCAAATTTGGCCTTGGAGTACAAAATGAAGCAGGACAAAGGCTAACAGAGTTGTTGTTTTTTTTTCCCAAGAGAACACACCGGTCATAGCAAACACCCTCTTTCAACAACACAAGAGATGACTCCACACATGGACATCACCAGATGGTCAACAACAAAATTAGACTGATTACATTCTTTGCAGCTGAAGATAGAGAGCTCTATACTGTCTGCAAAAAACAAGACCAGGAGCTGACTGTGGCTCAGATCATGAACTTCTTATTGCCAAATCAGACTTGCATTGAAGAAAGTAGAGAAAACCACTAGACCATTCAGGTATGACCTGAATAAAATCCCTGAATAAAATACAGTGGAAGTGACAAATAGATTCAAGGGATTAGATCCGATAGACAGAGGGTCTGAAGAACTATGGACAGAGGTTCATAATGCTACATAAAAGGCATCTGCCAAAAACCATCCCCATGAAAAAGAAATGCAAAAAGGCAAAATGGCGGTCTGAGGAGGCTTTACAAATAGCTGAGAAAATAAGAGAAGATAAAGGCAAAGGAGAAAAGGAAAGCTATACCTATCAAATGCAGAGTTTCAAAGAATAGCAAAAAGAGATAAGAAAGCCTTCCTCAGTGAACAATGCAAAGAAATAGAGGAAAACAAACAATGGGAAAGACTAGAGATCTCTTCAAGAAAATTAGATACTAAGGGAACATTTAATGCAAAGATGGGCTCAATAAAGGACTGAAATGGTATGGACCTAACAGAAGCAGAAGGTATTAAGGAGAGGTGGCAAGAATACACAGAAGAACTATACAAAAAAGATCTTAATGACACAGATAACCATGATGGTGTGATCACTCACCTAGTGTCAGACATCTTGGAGTGTGAAGTCAAGTGGGCCTTAGGAAGCATGACTACTAATAAAGCTAGTAGAGGTGATGGAATTCCAGCTGAGTTATTTCAAATCCTAAAAGATGATGCTGTTAAAATGCTGCACTCAATATGCCAGCAAATTTGGAAAACAGTAGTAGCTACCGGACTGGAATAGGTCAGTTTTCATTCCAGTCCCAAAGAAGGGCAATGCCAAAGAATGTTCAAACTATCACACAACTGAACTCATTTCACACGCTAGCAAAGTAATGCTGAAAATTCTCTGTCAGGAGAATTCTCTGTCAAGAGAACTGAGAACTTGAACCGAGAACTTCTAGATATTCAAGCTGGATTTAGAAAAGGCAGAGGAATCAGAGATCAAATTGCAAACATCCATTGGATCATAGAAAAAGCAAGAGAATTCCAGAAAAACATCTACTTCCATTTCATTTACTATGCTAAAGCTTTTGATGTATGGATCACAACAAGCTGTGGAAAATTCTTTAAAAGATGGAAATACCAGACCACCTGACCTGCCTCCTGAGAAATCTGTATGCAGGTCAAGAAACAACAGTTAGAACTGGACATGGAACAATGGACTGGTTCAAAATTGGGAAAGGAGTATGTCAAGGTTGTATACTGTCACCCTGCTTACTTAATTTATATGCAGAACACATCATGCAAAATTCTGAGCTGGATGAAGTACAAGCTGGAATCAAGATTGTTGGAAGAAATATCAATAACCTCAGATATGCAGATAATACCACCTTAACAGCAGAAAGCAAAGAGGAACTAAAGAGCCTCTTAATGAAGGTGAAAGAGGAGAGTGAAAAAGTTGGCCTAAAACTTCAAAATTCAAAAAATGAAGATCATGCTATCTGGTCCCATCACTTCATGGCAAACATGGGGAAACAACAGAAACAGTGACAGACTATTTTCTTGGGCTCCAAAATCACTGCAGCCATGAAATTAAAATGCTTGTTCCTTGGAAGAAAAGCTATAACTAACCTAGACAGCATATTAAAAAGCAGAGGTATTACTGGGCTGACAAAGGTCCATATAGTCAAAGCTATGGTCTTTCCAGTAGTCATGTATGGATGTGAGAGTTGGACCATAAAGAAGGCTGAGCATCAAAGAATTGATGCTTTTAAACTCTTCAACTGTGGTGTTGGAGAAGACTCTTGAAGAGTCCCTTGGACTGCAAGGAGATCAAACCAGTCAATTCTAAAGAAAATCAATCCTGAATATTCATTGGAGAGACTGATGCTGAAGCTGAAACTCCAATACTTTGGCCACCTGATGCAAAGAACGGACTGATTGGAAAAGACCCTGATGCTGGGAAAGATAGAAGGCAGGAGGAAAAGGGCACAGAAGGCAGGAGGAAAAGGCAGAGCACAAGATGGTTGGATGGCATCACCAAGTCAATGGACATGAGTTTGAGCAAGTTCCGCAAAATGGTGAAGGATAGGGAAGCCTGGTGTGGTGCAGTGCATGGGATGGCAAAGAGTCAGTCATTACTGAGAGGCTGCACAACAAAACACATAGGATACATTCTTTACAGTTGCAAAAACCATGGAGTTTAAGTAACTTTTTAAAAAGTTTCCAGAATATAGAAATATATAACCAATAACTCTTAAATAAAACCTATGATGTTTTCTTTGGAATATACTACTTCCAACTTACTGACATGTGTTTCAAATAAGACAATATAAATTCAGTGAAAACAACTGAAATGGAAATGGAATTTGTTACAAACCTTCTACTGTATTTGTTAAAATGCTGGCTATGCTCATTGCTCTTTGCCTTTGAGATGGATCTTCTAGAAAGTCCATGGAAACATGAAAAGAACTTGACCTTCTCTTTCTCATTTCAGTTTCAGTGGTTGTTCCCTGTAAAGAAAATGTTAATGTATTCAATGCTTAACTTGGGCAATATGATAAGCAAACAACCACTGTGACACAGTGAAATTCATGAAATGCATGCATCATGCACGTTCATATTTAATTGGTGATGGCAGATATTGCTGACTTATTGTAGCATTAACCTGGACTGTCCAAACTGTTAGCCATTTGTTCATACACCAAAGCTGAGGGTTTTCTTTTTACCCTCTGATTTTATAGTTTTAGGTGACATAACATAATTTTGATATCCTTGATAAATCTTGTGAGTGACATATTTAACAATTTGCTTATTTCAGAACTAACAGCAAAAAGTAGCAACTTGAAAAGTCACCTATATGATCAGAGCATTTTATTTTGAGAAGGTAGCCCTGTATTTCTAAAGGAATATGAATAATTAGAACACACGTAGCTGCCATCTCATTTTCTGGACACAAGACACAGATGGTCATTGACAACACAAGCTGTATGTTAAAAAAAAACAACAATACATGCTGCATGGACAACAGTTTCATCCAGGGTACCAAAGCAATAAGTCATCTAGTTCTGACTTAATCATGCCTCATTCATGCTGATATATTTCCAGGTCTAATAAGAGGCAGCACGTGTTTAGAAATTCCTTATCTGGGTATATATTCACAAACACATAACATACCTTTGTACACAGAGAATTCTTTTATCTGTCTGTATTAACAATTTTTTGTGTCTCTTCATTTAGATTAGTTTTGAGAAGACCTATATCAGCATTATCTTTTAGTAAGACAAATATGAGTACTAGAAATTTTAAGATAATAATGAAGCTATCTATTTAGGCACAGTGTTCTTGAACTCTTCTACACTAAAGCAAGCTATATCAAAGAATCTGTTGGAAAGATTTATTATACACCCTTTACACTTAAACATAGGAATCATTCATTTACTCTTATGCCAGGTCTTTAGTGGATGGCCTGCTATCTACAGATAGTTCCGCATGGGTATATAGCAAATCCTCCAACTGGAGGCAGTCATTTATTACTGTATATAATTTATCCTTAGCACATTTAATAAGTAAATGCATTCAGGTGTTATGCAAGAGAGTGTTGAGGCCTTAAGTTTTAGTTGGTTAGTCTTTTAAAGGTATTACAAGATGCAGGAGCATTCACAGCTTGACCAACCAGGAATCATTCTCAAGGGGTTCCATTCTGTAGAAACACTGGCTGGTACGGCAATCATGGGCCTGCCATGCCTGAACTATTTAAAACTTCCTTACATTGTCATCAGTAGCTGGCTTATCTATTATCACCTCTGGCAGAAGCTGTCCAACAGGCGAGGTAGGAACCGAAGGTCCACCAACCAAGGAAACCACACCATTGCAATCCACGGCGCTGTGCATCTTCCCGTTGGCCGGAAGCACGGCCAGCATTCGGGACGACCGACTGGTCTGACTTAAGTTACTGTTGCGTCGCTCTCCGTGCCGGCGGGGCACAAATAAGGAGTCTCTGCGGCTCTCGTTATCCTCAAAGGTGCTATGCTCATCGTCAGCAAAGTCGTTCTCTGATCCCACATCCTTCGCTCGCCCTCTGAAGCTGAAAAGGCTTGTTCTGCTATTTCGCCTTGGAGAAAATAAGGAGCCACGGATGCTCAACAAGGACTACAAGTTTGAAACCGAAAAAAAATTAAACTCATATTAGTATGGTCATTTGGAATGTGCTTTTATTTCGTAAGATAAAGTTGAAGGGGATTTCAGCATTCTTAACAGAATGTGACTCATTCCTTGATTAACATTCTCATTTTATGTGCATGCAGATTAAATTAGATTAGTTTATAAGAGAAGGTTTCGAGCCCTTGAGATTAATAACTGGAGAGATAGACCGCAACTTAAAGGTATTGAAAAACAAAACCCTGAACTACATTTTTCAAGTTCAAAAGCAAGCATCTTCAGCACCTTACTGAACACGCAATAAACTGCATGACTTTAACAAAGGCACATCTGTATCCACTGCTCTTTCCCTTCAAGAAATTCCAACACTTTGCACAAATTGTTTAAGTCCTTCCTCCTAATATCACTTGAATTATTATTCCTATCACATCTAGTAGGCACACTGTTGTTGGAGCTTGAAGTTAAGACCTCTGAAATTCAGAGTGATGTGCTTTTTGATAAAGCATACCACAGCGAATATTTTCAGAAGCATGCATTATGGTTTATAAAGAAGTCTGGGTTGTTAAAAAAAAAAAAAACACACACAACATAAAATAGCCAAAAAGACATTACTGATCAGTTAACCATATTTTTTCTTGTTAAAACGGCTGTGGACCAGAAAGATGAGATGTTAGTTAGAACAAGTGCCAGGAGACAAGCTGAAGTGAGAATTCAGGTCTCCTGACTTTTGACACTGTGCTACCTTCATATACCAAGCCGGAGAGCTTCCCCTTGTGATCCAGATGTTAAGAATCCTTCTGCAATGCAGGAGACCTGGGTTTGATCCCTGGGTCAGGAAGATCCCCAGGAGAAGGGAATGTCAACCCACTCCAGTATTCTTACCTGGAGAATTCCAAGGACAGAGGGGCCTGGTGGGCCACAGTCCATTGGGTTGCAAGGAGTCAGATATGACTGAGCCACTAACACACACACACCCCAAACTGCAGGATTACATATATGCAAACTAAAATTCTTTCAAACTGTACAGAAAGGATAGGTTTAAATATATATGTATATATATTTTAAAAAGCAGTCAATTCAGTTGATAAAAATTCCTAAGTCGTATTCATTTCTCCCAGCCACCAGCTGCCCCTTCCCCGCTCCCCCCGCCAGCTTCCTGTTCTAATTTCCATCCCGGCATCATTTAACTCAGCAGCGCCATACCTGGTGTGGGGAGGAGTACCTCTTTTCGTATGTCAACCGGTTCCCTTCTATGGAGAAGCGAAACCCTTTCCTCCTGATGCTGTCCTCAGATTCAGACTTATGGAATTCATCATCTTCTTTCTCTTCTCCGCCAGACTGCTCTTTCTGTTTTCTTTTCTTTCTCCGATTCCTTCTTTCCTTGGCACTCTTGGAACTCAACTTGGAGGTTTCAGACGAGCTGTCTGAGAGCCTGCCTGCTGCACTAGGCTCTCTGGAATGCTCTGAGGCAGTTACAGCTGCTGCCTGCTACATTGAGGAGACAGGGTTTCAGTATGGAAGAGAAGAACTTACTTTTTAAAATATAGCTCAAGTGTTTGCAAAGTATTTGAAAAAAAAAATTCAGCTGACTCCAGTTAATCTTACATTGAAGAAACTGCAAATATGAGGGAATTTTTTTTCCTGTCCATCTAGTAAAGGCTTTTAGACATAAATTTATTTTCTCTGTGCTAACATTTATTACATTTCTATGATGTTTTACAGACCACATATTCACAAGGATCAATCAGACACCAATAAGAACATAAATTCATATTCTTTTGGGATTTGCTTTACTCTAAAAATTGGTAATTAGCACTGTCTTTTTTTCACTGGGGGAAAAAAAAAAACTAGAGCATGGAAGAAAAGCTGATGAGTTACTTGGGGTCATATCCCAAGATAGGAGGAATGAGATAAAGAACTGAGGGCCTCTTTCTAAGTATTGAAACAGGATTGTCCAGTACCCTCAAAATATTATCAATCAAATTTATAGAAGGTGATATCCCTTCTCACCTCTACAATACTCAATCCAAAAGGCTAGAGACTGGAGGGTCAATAGTTTCTGCTAGGCAAGACAAGACATTCAGTTCTCCAAAGATCATCCTGTTTCTTCAAGTCAGCACTGGTTGTTGCTGGCTACATGGTCATGGGATGGAAACAATGCTCTTTATCACAGCTTGTTGTGATTGTGACTTTTTGATGATTTTCATTGTTCCAAGAGTGCCCTCAATATAGGCTTGCAAATAAATTAATATTCCCCAATCAACTTCCTTTTATAGTAAGGACAATGAGTTTTGATGCTAAACAGGAGTGAAGAAATATGGAAGTGATAGGAAGGGCATTTTATCATACTATAAGATCAAGTGAAAAAAAAAAAAAAAAGATCAAGTAATTTTTAGGTTCCCTGATCTCCATAAAATTGGTAACTTCTATATGCCTACTGCTGTATCAGAAAACATTACATTATTTGATTACTTCTTTATTTAGAAAGACAAGCAACCACATAAAAGACAACATATTTTTGGGCAAAGACAATCTTCTAAGAACCACATGAACATCTTTTTACACAATGACCAATACATTTTTTTTCTAAGAAAAGATGATTTCCTACGGTTTCCTTCTAATGCCAGTATATTCATTCAGTAAAAGTTTCTCACCTGAGAAGACCTCAAAATCACATTTCCCCTTGAATCCTAAAATTTTTAAGATGATTAAAATAGCATGAAAGATTCCTATTGTGGTCAATATTATAAACATATATCTTAGAATAGTTAAACTAAATGATTTACAGATGATCAAAATAATGTAGAAATATTGACTAACCCCCTATACTACCAGTTTCTCCTAAGTACAAACAATCATCTGTTTCTCACTTTCTCTCCAGTGTTGTTGTAACAACCAAAACAATAAAAAAAGGTTCATACCATGAGACAGGACATACTTGATTTGGTGAATTTACCTGAGCTGCTTCCTGTTGCTTTTTAAGTTGTTCGAGCATCTGCTGAAATTCAGCCTCTTTCTGTTCCGCCTCTTCTAAGGTGGCCTGATTCTGTTCTTCATAGGCCATGGCCACCACAGCCAGGATCAAATTTATTAGATAGAAAGAGCCCAAGAAAATGACCAGCACAAAAAATATCATGTATGTTTTTCCAGCAGCACGTAATGTCTGAAAACAAGAATACCAGAGTTATTTTTTTACAAAATTATTTCGCTAACTGGTGGCTTCAATTGTCAACTTACTTTGTGTCTTGTAGGACTCCGATATAAATAATTATGATGGTCACATCCCCTCCTACCTTGTTGACTATCTGTTTCTTTAACCTCATCCTCTTCCTTCTCCCCTAACTCATGCATTTAGCATTCTAATCTGTAGGAGGAAATTCCTGGATTTACCAGGAATAAAGCAGAGTCAAATAAAATACCATGGGGATCTCCATTAAAGAGCTGGGACTTTGAGTAAAGTCAGGAAGAGACCAAACTTATCCTTCTACATCTGTTTGTTCATTTTCATCACCTGCCACCTGAAGGATAAAACTGAGGGGGTAAACAGAATTGAGGGGAAACTGTGCTTTTCTATTTAGGAGCATCTGTATATGGGAAGGGTGGGGAACATGTTTTGAGGTCAAGGGGAAATAAGACAGAACTGTGTTCATAACACACTGCTATGCTTAATATGTGTTACAATCAATAAAATAAAGAAAGTCAATCTTCTGATTTCAAGTTCTGCTCTTTCCATTATACTATGGTGTGGTTTGGATTTCATAACTAAGTTGGTTTTCTTATATACTTCCAATTGATCACAATATGTGTCGCCTCAGGTTCTCACCAGCTGGTAAAGATTTTCCCAGAAGTCCTGAGTCATCAGTCGAAACAGCGACAAAAAAGCCCAACTGAAGGTATCAAAGCTTGTGTAGCCATAATTGGGATTTCTACCAGCTTTCACACACATGTATCCTTCTGGACACTGGCTGTAAATGTGGCAAAAGAAAGTATTATAAGAAGTTCTGCTGTCTTTTTATTCTGGTAGCATGCTATACTTTTAATATTTGAGCTAGAACGATTTGCTATTTCAAGGGATGAAAGTATGATAAATAAGTAACACATTTCTCAACTTTTGACTTAATATAATTTTACTAATCACCTGATGTCATCATTAAAATACTGTATAGCATGCCTAGTAACATTTTACAAAACTATTTTCTGTTGGTAATTAGTGTGTTAACATGTGTCTAGTTCATTTTCTTAGCAGGGATGCTCCAGAGTTGACTCATAGCTCACGAATACTCATCTAAAGGAAATAGCATTAAAGCTAAAGTATTCCTTCTTGTTTTACAAAACATGAAAGCTTGCCTAACATTTAAACAATCCCTCACCTTATAAATAAAAAAATCTTAATTATTACAAATTACTATAAATAAAGTTAGCTGGCTGTTATCTGTCAGTTTGTACAAAAAAGAGAAAATATGTATACACACATACAAATTATTGGCTTACCCTGCATCTGAGCTATTTCCACATAGTAGTGCATCTGAAAAACCCTCCAGAAAATAATGATATCCTGTTTAGGGAAAAAAATAAGTCACATGATGAACATTTGCATGACACTGCAAAATAAGATTAAGATCCTAATTTTAAATTCTAATTAAGATTCTAATTTTATTTTTTTTTATTTATTTATTTTTATTATTATTATTATTTTTTTTCCAGTGGGTTTTGTCATACATTGATATGAATCAGCCATAGATTTACACGTATTCCCAATCCCGATCCCCCCTCCCACCTCCCTCTCCACCCGATTCCTTAATTTTAAAGTTTGTAATTTTAAATACAATATAATTAAATACAATACAATACAATTAAATACAATATAATTTATTCAAAGGCAGAACTATTACTCCCTCTAAATATTAGCTATCATATCAAGGGGATTGGATACTTACGTAAGAGTAGAAAACATTTGCTCTTTGTGAATGTAAAACAAGTGATAATCACAGAAACTAACATAACATTTTTGAAAGTGTTGGTGTTTTTCTACCCTACTCATGAAAAATAAAAATTTCATTCTCTAAAATTAGATAAGAATGATAGGGATTTCTTTGCTTTCTCAAGACTGCCACATATTTCAAAAGAAAGGGATTTTAGCTTTTCTGAACAGTAGTCCATATTTTTTAACACTTTATAAATGACTAATAAATTATAATTTATATTCTACCAATTTATAAAATATGTCATAGGCAACTTATAATAAAAGATGCATAAACCATGTCATTTACTAAAATGAGTGAAATTTTAAAATAAGCTTAAATATTAAAGCTAACATAATTACTATAGGTGAATATTTTATTAACTCTAAGTTTTCTGTCTCTGGGCAAATTCCTTGGATTCTTTCAATATCCTGTTGAAATGTCAACTCTTCAGTGAACTATTCCTTGATATCTTCTACTTTCTTCCAATGAAGATAGGCAAAATTAAGAACTCTCACTATGCTACCAGGAACATGTATACGCATTATTATTATACTCACTGTCTTATGTTGTAATTATTTGTTTACAAATACTACTACTCCTTGAAAAGTGAGTCATTGGTTATTTCCATGTTGTTTGGGAATACATAGTATTTGGGACCTAGCAGCCTTTCAATAGGGCTTCCCTTGTGCCTCAGCTGGTAAAGAATCCATCTGCAGTGCGGGAGACCTGGGTTCAATCCCTGGATTGGGAAGATCCCCTGGAGAAAGGAAAGGCTACCCACTCCAGTAATCTGGCCTGGAGGATTCCATGGACTGTATAGTCCTTGGGGTTGCAAAGAGTTGAACACGACTGAGCAACTTTCACTTCATTTCAGCCTTTCAATAAAGCTTACTGAATGAATAAGTAAAGGGGTGACAAAAAGAGAAGCACATGAAATTAAAGAGTCATTTTGTAAAAAAACAATTTAGGATTTTATAAGAAAAAATATTTTTTAGATGCCATATTTTCTGAGAAATTTATTCTATGCAGTTTTATAAGAGATACAAAGATACATAATAAAAATATTTTAATCCCCCAGGTCATCTCTGAACATAAAAAAACAAAGGTGTGATTTCTTAATTTGTAGTTAAAATTAAACAATGTGAAAGAAATATGACATTTTCTGGACAAATTTTTGATACTAGGTATTTATACGGAAAGCTTTGTCCATTAAACTCAGTGATCTAGAAGTTTAATCTGAAGAAAATATAACTCAATCATAATGTTTATCTTTGATTTTAATAAATTAGATTTTCTATCACTTTCAAAAACAAACCATTTTATCTATATGTGCATTTAGTTTAAAATACTCTTTTTTTCAACAAATAGAATATTAGAGAAAATGATAAGACAGATATTTAGGGCTCAAAATAGCCTCAGATATTCTTAACTTCCTTTATTTTCAATGTAAGAGGAATGGAGTTCAATAAATTACTTAAAGTGAATAAATCATAAGTGACATCCTCATAACTGGTTTCTTGATTAAAAAGAAAAACAGATTTCAGGGAGTTGGTGACATCAGTGAACTGATAAGCATCATATGAAATGAATAAGAGATATTTCATGTGTTCCTCTTACATGTATTTTTCTCATCATTTGTCTTAATGTAGCAATTTATAATTATTTGCAAATTATTTGTTGTCATGTCAATAATATCATGGAAGAGATCATCTGTATCAACCAAGGTATATTCCAGATCTACAACTATAAGAATGCCATTAGTTTTTTT
This sequence comes from Dama dama, assembly GCF_033118175.1. NCBI lineage: Eukaryota > Metazoa > Chordata > Mammalia > Artiodactyla > Cervidae > Dama > Dama dama. The sequence continues at coordinate 32,990,858 of NC_083713.1, read as the reverse complement.
AATATGCTATCTTTACTTTCAGTTCGGTTCAGTCGCTCAGCCGTTTCCAACTCTTTGTGACCCCATGCTGCAGCATGCCAGGCCTCAATGTCCATTGCCGACACCCAGAATTTACTCAAACTCATGTCCATTGAGTCCGTGATGCCATCCAACGATCTCGTCCTCAGTCGTCCCCTTCTCCTTCTGCCTTCAATCTTTCCCAGCATCAGGGTCTTTTCCAATGAGTCAGTTCTTTGCATCAAGAGGCCCAAGTATTGGAGTTTCAGCTTCAGCATCAGTCCTTCAATGAATATTCAGGACTGATTTCCTTTAGGATGGATTGGTTGGATCTCCTTGCAGTCCAAGGGACTCTCAAGAGTTTTCCCCAACACCACAGTTCAAAAGTATCAATTTTTAGATGCTCAACTTTCTTTATAGTTCAATTCTCACATCCATACATGACCACTGGAAAAACCAGTAGCTTTGACTAGAAAAAAAATCTAACTTTGACTAGACAGACCTTTGTTGGCAAAGGAGTGTCTCTGCTTTTTAATATGCTATCTAGGTTTGTCATAGCTTTTCTTCCAAGGAGCAAATATCTTTTAATTTCATGGCTGCAGTCAACATCTGCAGTGATTTTGGAACCCCTCCCCCCAAAAAAAATAAAGTCTGCCACTGTTTCCCCACCCATTTGCCTTTAAGTGATGGGATCAGATGCCATGATCTTAGTTTTCTGAATGTTGAGTTTTAAACCAACATTTCACTATCCTCTTTCACTTTCATCAAGAAGCTCTTTAGTTCTTTGCTTTCTGCCATAAGGGTGATGTCATATGTGTATCTGAGGTTATTGATATTCCAATGTCGATTCCAGCTTGTGCTTCATCCAGCCCAGCGTTTCTCATAATATACTCTGCATATGAGTTAAATAAACAGGGTGATAATATACAGCCTTGACATACTCCTTTCCCAATTTGGAACCAGTCTGTTGTTCCATTTCCAGTTCTAACTGTTGCTTCCTGACCTGCATACAGATTTCTCAGGTGGCAGGTCAGGTGGTTGGGTATTCACATCTTTTTAGGAATTTTCCAGTTTGTTGTGATCCATACTGTCAGAGGCTTTGGCATAGTCAATAAAGCAGAAGTAGATGTTTTTCTGAAACTCTCGTGCTTTTTCAATGATCCAGCGGATGTTGGCAATTTGACCTCAGGTTCCTCTGCCTTTTCTAAATCCAGCTTGAACATCTGGAAGTTCATGGTTCACGTACTGTTGAAGCCTGGCTTGGAGAATTTTCAGCATTAATTTGCTAGCATGTGAGATGAGTGCAATTGTGTGGTAGTTTGAACATTCTTTGGCATTGCTTTTCTTTGGGATTGGAATGAAAACTGACCTATTCCAGTCTTGTGGCCACTGCTGACTTTTCCAAATTTGCTAGCATATTGAGTGCAGCATTTTAACATCATTATCTTTGAGGATTTGAAATAGCTCTACTGGAATTCCATCACCTCCTCTAGCTTTGTTCTTAGTGATGCTTCCTAAGGCCCACTTGACTTAGGACTCCAGGATGTCTGGCTCTAGGTGAGTGATCATACCATTGTGATTATCTGGGTCATTAAGATCTTTTTTGTATAGTTCTTCTGTGTATTCTTGCCACCTCTTCTTAATTCCTTCTGCTTCTGTTAGGTGCATACCATTTCTGTCTTTTATTGAGACCATCTTTGCATGAAATGTTCCCTTGGTACCTCTAATTTTCTTGAGGAGATCTCTAGTCTTTCCCATTCTACTGTTTTCCTCTATTTCTTTGCTGTGATCACTGAAGAAGGCTTTCTTATCTCTCCTTGCTGTTCTTTGGAACTTTGCATTCAAATGGGAATATCTTTCCTTTTCTCATTTGCCTTTTGCTTCTCTTCTTTTCATAGCTATTTGTAAGGCCTCCTCAGACAACCATTTTGCCTTTTTGCATTTCTTTATCTTGGGGATGGTCTTGATCACTGTCTCCTGTACAATGTCATGAACCACCATCCTATCAGACACTATCAGATCTAATCCCTTGAATCTATTTTTCACTTCCACTGTATAATCATAAGGGATTTGATTTAGGTCATACCTGAATGGTCTAGTGGTTTTCCCTACTTTTTTCAATTTAAGTCTGAATTTGGCAATAAAGAGTTCATGATCTGAGACCAGTCAGCTCCTGGTCTTATTTCTGCTGATTGTATAGAGCTTCTCCATCTTTGGCTGCAAAGAATATAATCAATCTGATTTTGGTATCGACCATCTGGTGATGACCAAATGTAGAGTCTTCTCTTGTGTTGTTGGAAGAGGGTGTTTGCTATGACCAGTGCGTTCTCTTGGCAGAACTCTATTAGCCTTTGCCCTGCTTCATTCTGTACTCCAAGGCCAAATTTTCCCGTTACTCCAGGTGTTTCTTGACTTCCTACTTTTGCATTCTAGTCCCCTGTAATGAAAAGCATATCTTCTTTTTGTTGTTAGTTCTAAAAGGTCTTGTAGGTCTTCATAGAACCATTCAACTTCAGCTTCTTCAGCATTACACTCAGGGCATAGACTTGATTACTGTGATATTGAATGGTTTGCCTTGGAAAGAAACAGAGATCATTCTGTCATTTTTGAGATTGCATCCAAGTACTGCATTTTGGACTCTTTTGTTGACAATGATGGCTCCTTCATTTTTTCTAAGGGATTCTTGCCCACAGTAGTAGATATAATTAAGATATCATTACTTTAAGAATTATCAAATCACCAGTAAGTTAACCTTTAAGACTAATTCTACTTGTTTCACATAATCATTACTAAGGCTTTCTCTCTTCTTTGATTTTTTTCCCCCTAAGGATTACTCATCTCCTTAAAATAATAAAGATACAGCTATATTTAAGCACCCGTAGAGTCTAAGTTTTATATATTTAATATTTTTCTTTAAAAGGATGTTCTCTTTCCCCATGAATCACGGTCTTTTTTTCTGCTTTTGAAATGTTGCTACTGGCAGATACCAAAATTATACAATAGAAAAATTTTGCTTATTTTTATTGTCACTTTCAAAAGAGAAAGGATACTAGGCCATTTATTGTTTCATCCTTCTATACTAGAATATTTAAACATTCAACTATTTTGTCTAAACTCTTGAAATAAAGATAAACTGATTCCCATATCTTCACAGATTTTTGACATCTTAAACTTCTCTCTCCTAAAGCTTTACTGATTCTCATTTCCTTCTTTTTGATGGAATACAACTTATAATTCTTATTCTACAATTGTAAGAACAGAATTTATCTTTAGGTCTTCACTTGATTTCTATAAAATAACAATAAAAGTTACCTATTGAACTATAAGTACCGTGGATTCATGTGCCATCACCATTATTTTCCTGGAATCCTGTGCAGTTTCTGGTACATAAAATGCAATCTGAAATTGGCATTTAATAAGTTATATTTGCATAATACTTGGGAGTTAACAAAGGGCCTTCAAATATTTTATTTGATTGCCTCAAATGAGGCAATGTATAGCTCCATACCTTGATGAGAAGAATGTACAGAAACCCAATATCCTATGAAAATTTCTTTCCTGCTGAATTCTTCCGTCTCTCATCAGATGATGTGACAGAAAGTGGCATTTAAGAGTCATAATTAGAATATTTATCACTATAATAATTAAATTTATGTGCAAACCATTATAAGGTGATAAAGACATTACAGCCTGTTATACAATCATTTAAAAATTTTTCCATGCCTATATGGAAAGAAGATCAACAATGAAAAAATAAACCTACATAATAGTAATTCTTACTTGAATCTTGAATATACGACTTCCAGTCAAACTCATTTTGAGTTTCGTTTATAAGTGTACCATTGTAATTCCTAGTTATGTTCTTCTCTACGGTGTGTTCCTCCAGGGAAGCATTGGTGGGAGGCCATTGTACACATTTATTCCGCAGGTTGCCCATAAAGAGCTGCAGCCCAATCAGGGCAAACACACTCAGACAGAACACAGTTAGGATCATGACATCTGAAAGCTTTTTCACAGACTGGATCAGGGCCCCCACAATGGTTTTCAGACCTGAAAGAAGGAAGGTTATTATTATGAAGACTTAGAATGTCTGAAGTAAGAAAAGCTTCACACAATTTTCTTGAAAACATAGATTCCATGAATAAGTTTGAAAATGAGTGCAATCAATGGTAAAGAGAAAGCAACACGTCATGGAAGGTTGAAGTGCTAATGAAAATAAACTCTGGAAATGTAATGATCTGAACAATGAAATGAAAATCCATATCCCATTACATTTGGATAAAATAGCTGGAAGTTCATGGTCTTCACAAAGCCTATATGAAGAAAAACATTTTTTATTTCTCTGGTTTGCTAATGAAACTTGCCCCATACTTTCATTAGGGTCAGTTGTCAGTTTTATGACAAATTACCAGAATAAAAATATTTTCCAAATTCCTATTCATAAGTAAGAAAGATATTGCTATAAAACTGGAGGCGGTTTGGAGGATAATTGCACTTTAAGATAATAAAGCCTTGGGGAGTTTTCTGGTAGTTTAGTGGTTAGGATTTGCTACTTTTCCTACCATGGTCCAAGTTCAAAGCCTCTTCAGGGAACTAAGATACCCCAAGCCACACAGCATGGCTCAAAAAGATAATAAATCCTCCGGCAGACCCATGCTACTCTCTACTATCTTATTTCCTTGTCTTTTTAAGCAATATTAAGATTCACACTGGGCTTCCCTGGTAGCTCAGATGGTAAAGCGTCTGCCTACAATGCGTGAGACCCGAGTTCGATCCCTGGGTCAGTAAGATCCCCTGGAGAAGGAAATGGCAACCCACTCCAGTACTCATGCCCAGAAAATCCTATGGACTGAGGAACCTGGGGGGCTACAGTCCATGGGGTCGCAAAGAGTCGGACACGACTGAGCAACTTCAGCTCAGCTCAGCTCAGCTCAAGATTCACATTGTACAGACATTGTCATCAATGCCTAAAATGAACAACAAATTACAGACCAGTACATTTGATAGGGAACAAATCTTTAGTACAACTGACATGGAGGAAAAAACCCAGGACTTACTTAAGTGCAAATCACATAGACCGTATAATACAGTGTCTCATGCAAGAAAGTGTTGAACTCCAAGACTGATGAAAAGTATGAAACCATAAACGTTTATGTTCAAATAATAATTATTCTCTGAGTAACACTCATTTTTTTTATTATTATGATTTAAATGATTATGATCCCCAATTTTCTGTAATGCTGAGTGTTAAGAAAAGAGACCGTTGTTGAAAAATCATGACAGCTAAGCCTCAGTGTTTAGCCCTCACCTGGAATGACTGAAATTGTTTTCAGCGCTCGGAGAACTCTGAATGTTCTCAATGCGGAGACATTGCCCAGGTCCACAAACTCTGTCACATATCTGTAATAGGGAGTTCACACACAAACACAATAACAGGATACAAAGAAAGAGCCATAGGTACAAGGAGCCTTATGCTTTATACTGATCACTTCTTACCTGGAATTACAGAAATAGTTTTCAAAGCTCTCAAGACTCTGAAAGTGTGAACAGCTGAAAAATTGCCTAGGCTTACAAATTCTGTTACATACCTGCAGAATTAAATTAGAGTTATTCAAGAATTAAGCAGCATGTATATTATTTGCTTGGGTCTTTTATAAAGCCCTTCTTTGTGATTTTGAATGATGATTTTGTCAGTAACAATTTAGAAGTTAGGGTCCATCACTATGGTTTTCTTTACTTATATCATTTAAGGCCATGAAGTGGATGTAAATTTCTTAAGTACACAATCCTTTTGTCATTGCAAAAAGCAGTACAATCGATATCATGGGTAATTTATGAGAATTAAGTAAAAAGACAATAATTCTTGGCTATACCTTTAGGCAGAAAGAGAAGAACTAAAGAGCCTCTTGATGAAAGTGAAAGAGGAGAGTGAAAAAGTTGGCTTGAAACTCAACATTCAAAAAACAAAGATCATGGCATCCAGTCCCATCACTTCATGGCAGATAGATGGGGAAACTATGGAAACAGTGAGAGATTTTATTTTGGAGGACTCCAAAATCACTGCAAATGGTGATTGCAGCCATAAAGTTAAAAGATGCTTGTGCCTTGGAAGAAAAGCTATGACCAACCTAGACAGCATATTAAAAAGCAGAGACATTACTTTGCTAACAAAGGTCCATCTAGTCAAGGCTATGGTTTTTCCAGTGGTCATGTATGGACGTGAGAGTTGGACTATAAAGAAAGTTGAGCACCAAAGAATTGATGCTTTTGAACTGTGATGTTGGAAAAGACTCTTGAGAGTCCCTTGGACTGCAAGGAGGTCAAACCAGTCAATCCTAAAGGAAATCAGTCCTGAATATTTATTGGAAGGACTGATGCTGAAACTGAAAACTCCAATACTTTGGCCACTTGATGCAAGGAACTGATTCACTGGAAAAGACCCTGATGCTGGGAAAGATTGAAGGCAGGAGGGAAAAGGGGATGACAGAGGATGAAATGGCTGGATGGCATCACCAACTCAATGGGCATTGAGTCTGAGCAAGTTCTAGGAGCTGGTGATGCACAGGGAGGCCTGGCGTGCTGCAGTCCATGGGGTCACAAAGGGTCAGACATGACTAAGTGATTGAACTGAGCTAATAGTTTTAGGCCTTCAGTTTTTAAAAAAATACTTGAAATCATCCAAGAGACATTCAGGCAGACTGACATTGCCTGTGATCAGGATTTCTTGGTGTAACTCTTAAGTGAAAACTAGGCAAATTAAGAACAATATTTTACGGGGGCCCAATGATCACTCTTGCCATTCTTGTTATTTTAGCCTCAAAAAACAATAGCCCCTCAAAAATGCTTTATTTTGAGCCATGGCCAGAGGGGATGGTGAAGAATCAGCTCATTTTGACTAGATATGGAATTTAGACGAGACAGGCAGCATTTGGAGCCTTGAGAATATCAGCTCCATCTCTCCTCTGCCCACCTTCCCACATCCGTATGCCTGTAAGAGGCCAAGTAAACCAGCTGCTGAAGAATGAGGGTGTGAACCACATTGGTCCATCTTCCTCCAGATTCTAATTTCACCTAGTGCAGAGTGGCCTTCTCTTACTTTCCTGGGTTTCTTCTTTCTCAGGGAAGTTTATCACTAGACAAAAAAAAAAAAAAAAAGCAGACTACAGAAGTTGTGGTGTGTGCATTACTGAATTTATCTGGTTGAGAAATAAGGATAAGAAGGTTTATATAAAGAAAATGATGAGGAAAATTAGAAGCGGAAAGAAGGAGAGGAAGAAAGGAAAGGATCAAGTGAGAAATAGGAAGAGTCAGAGAGTATGCTTGTTTGTAAACCTTAATTGTGCATTTGTTGATGACATAACCGTTTAATAGCAAATATATTTTAAGAACCTTGTGTTTTTCTATTAGTTTGTTATGTCAAAATGTTTTGATGTTTATTTTCTATTATTCTACCTAAGAAACCGGGGAGAGTACATAATGTGGATAAAGTGAATGGAAATTTGTAGGGCCAGCGGAGGTCTTTTTGGTTGTAATTTTTAAAAACCATTTTCACAGGTTGTATTATAAATACATTTTTGCTTCCATATTAGTGTGTGTGTGTGTGTGTGTGAATGTGTGTGTGTACTGTTGGAACAGTAGCATGTATGAACTTTGCTGAGAGATGTTTATTATGTATGAACGTTATAATTTCTATTACTGCAAAGCCTTTCTGCCAAAGTGAAACGCCTCTTTGACCTCTGTTGCACTAAATTAAAATCCAGAGCTTAAATGTATAAATCACACAGAAATATTCTGCAGTTAAAGCAAGCAGCTTATTCTTTAAAAGCATGAACACTTGTAGAAGCCAAAATATATACCTTTTTGAAGCTTCCAAAAAAAAAAAACACTTACGCAAATGTAATGACAGTGAAGTCGAGCCAGTTCCATGGGTCTCGAAGGAAAGTAAAATCTTCTAAACAGAAACCCCTTGCAATAATTTTTATAAGTGATTCAAAAGTATATATTCCTGTGAAGGTGTACCTGGAGACAAGTATCCAAAAAGAATGAATAAACTAATCACTTTCTTTCATGGCTTATCAATTTCTTAACACTCTCTCATTATGTTAATAACAAACATTTAAAAAGGAATCCATGCAGGTTAAAATTATTTTCATGGAAATAAAACATAGTCTGAAATTTAAATTTACTCCTTAACACACACAGAGTTGTTTTTAAGTTGCTCTAAGAGCAGAGTGAGAAATACATACTGTATAAAGTGTATCTGAAATGTCTTAGTATTGACACAAATGAATAGAGCCTCCTGAGAATTATCCAGTACATTCACATGATGGAGTAGCTGATCAATAATATTGTGGAAGCATAAAATTATTTTCCTTTAGAAAGTAAAAATGCTTAATTTCAATTATGTTTTATGAATGAGGGAACATTGACAAATTAGTAAGTCTCAAGTTTTTCTCTTTTTTCAAGATAAGCTAAGTTAACTTACTTGGGAAAAGAATTTTGTTCATGCCAAATGGATAATTCTAGGGTCATCAGAGGTGAAAATCTAATTTAGAATAAAATATTGAGACAGATTGGAAACTTAGATGTTTCCAAAATTTAAATCATTTACTCACTTTAAATGAGAAGAAATCTATAGATTTCCAACTAGAAACTTAGATGTTTTAATCTTCAACTCAGAAGTTGGAGAATGAAATCACAGAAACAAGGGCAACTTGAGACCTGTGGGCCTCACACATTAGTGTTAATACTTAAGCAATCCTTTGTATGTAATTTTTAAAAAAATTTCCTTCAGAATCTCTGGGCTTCCCTAGTGGCTCAGCTGGGAAACAATCCACCTGCAATGCAGAAGACCTGTGTTTGACCCCTGGGTTGGGAAGAGCCCCTGGAGAAGGGAAAGGCTACCCACTCCAGTATTCTGGCTTGGAGAATTCAATGGCCTGTATAGTCCATTGGGTCGTGAAGAGTCGGACACAATTGAGTGACTTTCACTTCTTTGGAAACTTTATCTTTTTATTGGCTCCAACCTGGAAGTGTCCAGGAAGGGAAAAGGCCCTTGAGAATACCCCGACGGTTGTTGCTTTAAGGGTCAGAAGCCACAGAGCAATAGTGGTTAGCACGCCAGCCATGAGAACAGCCCCAGCAGCACTTCCACACATCTGGCCTCACTGTCCTCAAAGAATCCCAGAACAGAGTCCATTAGAACAGTTGGCAATGCACTTGGTTTCTGAAAATGCTCCCCTTTCGTTTTAGTGTGTGTGGGGGGGGCGCTGGGTGGGGCGGGTGTTAGTTGCTCAGTTGTGTCCAATTCTTTGTGACCCCATAGACTATAGCCCGCCAGGTTCCTCCGTCCATGGAATTCTCCAGGCGAGAATACGGGAGTGTGTTGTCTTTTCCTTCTCCAGGGGATCTTTCCGAACCAGGGATTACTGGTCTCCTGCATTGCAGGCAGATTCTTTACTGTCTGAGCGACAAGGGAAGCTCAGTTAGCAGAGCCCTCAGTTTATTAAATATTCAAGTTTGCAAATCCCAAATTTGGGGATTTTTTTCCCAGCAGATATTTTGGTGACCATATTTGAAACCAATACAGGCCTGGCACAGAGTAGATGTGCCTGATGGAAGTGTAAACTTGGTGAGGTTTGATAGTATTTTTTTAGGGCATGTGGAAGACTCACTGAATTAATCTGGACGTTAACTGGAACCAAGGTCTACCACATTGGTTCCTTTCTGTGAAACTTTCACCATATTTGCTCTGGCCACTGTATATTCTAAAGGGAGAGTGATGAATGTGCAAGAATGATGGGCTTCTGGTCACCACCAAGTACACGTGGAGAGATATTAAATCCTAAATACATATACATAGACATAGATATACATCACTATGTTTATCCAACAATACACACACACACATATACATACTCACATAGGTGGCTTATAAGTTGAACTTACTCTACATTCTTTGTCCAGTCGGGAGGGTTACTCATTGTCATAAACACACAATTTGTCAAAATAGTGCACATAATTAGCATGCTGAATAATGTAGGTTATTGTTAAGGAACACACAGAAGAAAACCCAAACCCACGTATTATATTATATAAAACTAACATTGAAAAGCTCAACCTGCAGTTTGGCCAGGAATCAGTGACAAATGTACTGTGGGCAAATCATCTAATCTCTTTAAATTTCATTTTTCTCATTTTATTATTTTAGATAATAACACTACTCTCACAGGATAGTCATATAGATTGAATGAGATAATGTACAAGAAAGTTTTATAAAAGTATAAAGTGTGGCTTTTGCTACTATTATTAAATCAATCTATTTATTCCCAGAAGACCTTATTGGGAAAATTGTGGGCATTCTGGAGTTGCATGGCTTTTGAGCAGAGACCACTGATTTGAACTAATTTAGTTGATTAAAATAGTGAATCGCTGAGGAAGGCACATCCTTGTAGAATTGTAATTTCTTAAACACATGTGATACAATATAGGTGAATATATTATAGTGTCAAATGTCAGGTCGCTCTATTTCAAATGTTTGTAAACATATAGCAGCATTGGATAAGATTGAAAGTGAATATTTCAAAGTCATGACTTAGCATGATATGAATGTAAGTGAAACTCAACATAAAGGTGATCTTAGCAACATAAAAATGACCCGGACAAGTCACTCAACCTCTCTGTTCCACTGAACTTTCTAGTGTCTCCACTGAATTTTATGCAATGGAGCTAATCATATGTGGAACTCATCAGTTTGAGGTACAGATTAAGTGGGACAATATGTGTGAATTATTGGAATAGGTCTGGTTAGTAGATATGATCTAAATGTTAGCTGGAACAAACGACTAGGACCTAATAGAATTATGGAGCTGAAAGGGGCCTTGAAAAATAACTGTTTAATTCCTATAATTTAGAAATCAGAGAAATAAAGCTAAAACTTTAGAGAAATTAGATAACTTGACCAAGGAGTAAAACACAGATTTCTTGCATTCATATCTAACGTTCAACAACAGTCTACAGCCAAAGCAAAAATTTTCCGTTAAGTGAAAAAGAAAATTTTCATCAAATGACCACACGATGGCACTAGAAACACGAACTAGGATAAAGAAACCTTCAAAATGTAAAAAAGCTCAGAACGTGTAAAAGTTATGTTTCAAATCTTTGAAATTCACTAATACCATACTTATACCATAAGGAATCTCTTGTTATCAGTTCGAAAATAGAATGAATTTTTAAGTTTTTGAATCTTTTTTTTCTAAAAATAAAGTAGTATAAGTAGATGATAATTACACCAGTAATTCTATATTTATTATTGCCAAAGCTGTCAAATGAGACATAATTAGAAGTGACGACTTTTTGCCAATGAATATGAACAGATAAATTTAGTTGCAGAGTCCTTTTCTTTTTTAACACCAGTGAGAATCACAAAGCTAAATCCCTGAAGACCTTTTGGAAATACAATCCCTGCATCTTTCATTAACTTCCAGAGTCTCTACTAAGCAATCAGTTTTGCATGGCAGAGTCATAATTCAAGGACTTCCATTTGAAATTCAGCCAGCGATCCAGTACTTCCTTCACAGATTTCATTAGGAAAGTTCAAAAACTAGCTACATACTGGCTAAAGCCCCCTGATCTTCTCCAATGGAAACTATGCTTAAAGGTTAAATCTAAAGTACCCTAAAATGCTTTATATTATAGATATGGTTATACTTGGCCCTGGATATAGGTTTTGTTTTTTTCTATTATATCAGGATTCCATGCAAATTCCAGAAAGTCACAAACCTTATACAATATTGTAAAAATAAGTCTGTTTTACACTAGATTTGTAGGATGAGGCATGTAAGTAATTTAGAAAGAGATATGTCAGACTTTCATATATGACAGACTGAAATATATATATAGTGTATATATAATAGTAAAGACTGTAAATTTCAGTAACATTAATGTGAGTAATAAATTTTAAGAAAAGGCTTATATGACAAAAGAAAATACAAAATGAAAATGATGAAAACCACAGAATAGGACATTTCCCAACTTAACCTTACATTTAGCTACAAAGCACTTATAGATTATGTACAAATAGATAATATTGATCACTTGAAAAGGATATGAATGTACCAAAATCTTAATAGCTATTTTCCTAAGAGGATTGAAGGGAGTTAAAATGTACAGGGCAGAGGTGGCACTGAACCGGAAGATGGCCTTCCCTTTATTCAATACTATAAAAGTCTGTAAGATAGGAACACAACATAGAAGTATAAAAGTATCAACCATTTAAACTCTGTTACCTACCTTCTGTTATTTGTCAACATGAGTTATTCTAATGTTGCAACTTTTTGATGTGCACCATAAGGACAAACTCTTCCAGGCTCTCTTAACTAGAGACAATATCCAGTGATATCACTTACCTTTGACCTGATACTGCAGTTTTATTGTCTGTAAGATGGTTAGCCAATATAATTTATTTATTTTCTTAGTATTTTAAATATCTAAGTTAAAGGAAAGTCTCAAAAGGATGCACATTTCATTCTACAGATCCTTAAGGCACTGCAGTTCTTCTATAGTGATTTCAGCTTTCTCATTTTGATTGTCTTGAAAATTAATGCTGTAGAATGCAAAATCATTCAATAAGACTAACACTTTTTGAAATATTCTTTTACCATTTCTGCTTATTAAAAAACCACTCTGTTTATAAGAGGAAATAAAAACAGCCACCAATAAACCCACTCTTGGGTTAGATGGATATAAACCAATGATTGATTTCTGGAGGCCAAGTTCCCTGGAGAGTATCTGTTGACTAGGAGTACTAAATTCTGTATTTGGATTTCTGAGTTAGCTGACACATTGAATTCCAGTCCCAATTGATTGCCTATTTCATGTAGTGCTTTCTTAGCATAGAGGAAAAGCTCAAAGACCCTGTAGAATCCAGGATGCATGGATGTGAATGGAATTGGCATTCCAAAATGTAGCCATATTTGAGCACGATTAGCAGTATGTAGACAAAACAACAACAAACAAAGCCGCAACGTACATACAACCCTGGATCAAGGATTCTTACTCATTGTTTCTTAGGACCTTTATATATATCCCAATAGCCTGGGGGTGATTAAAGGAAGCCTATTTCTCTATGAAGAACACATCTTGGGAAGGGAACTACAAATCTTTTAAATTCACCCATTCTTTCAAAATTTCTACCCCCCTTCTAAGATGCATAGATGGAAGCCAGCATTACTACATAGCAAGCATTAACCTTATGTTTACTTTCTAGTAAGAATCTTTGACAAGGGTTTATTCTTTACATTTAGTCTTCAGGTATTCACAGATTTCTCAACTCTTTTTCCCTCTATTTTCAGGGTTTTCTAAATGCAAGCAATCATTCCAAAATATTTACTGAGTTATTGTTTGAAACTAGCGCTTCCTGGCTGGTATGGGTAGAAGTGTCCTAAATGAGAGCTTGGAACCTGGTCCACCCAGTGCTGGTCTCCAACCTTTTCTTGATCTGCAACATGACACTGACAGTAAGTATTTAGCAATGTGTAAGCCAATCTGACAAACTAATTTTACATCTGTCGCATCTAATAATAAAACAGAAGAGTGTATTTTGTGGGCCTGTTTTTTCAATTTTCTGAAAATTAATTTTACTGTATTTTATAGACTAGCCACCTCATCTTCACAACAGAGAGTTTGAGAAGCATTGCTGTACATGTAACTTTGGCTCCACGTTTCCACTTTCATCTTTGATGGACAATGGGTCAAGAATACAAAGAAAACTGTATCATTATATCCATTTGTAGAAGGTAAGAGTTTCACATGTGCTTACTGGAGGAGCAATCACCTGTGTCTACAGTTCTTGATTCATTCAGTGCCCCTGTCCCTAAATGACATTGTGATATCATCATAAAAGGGCCCAGACTTGTGCAATGCAAATGCCTTTGCCCTAGGGAGAACACATGTGCAAGGACACAGCAAGGCCCTGAGTGAGCTAATTTGGGACCAGATATGGTCCACCTTGCAAACCTATTGCCTATGCTTCCTCTCCCCAAAATTATGCTGAGTAAACCCTAGAAGAAATATTATGGGCTGGGAGTGGGAGAGCCAGTAAAAACATGACATAGGATATATTTTTAAAAAATAAGTATTCCCTTGTTTCAAATAATATTACAAGCCTAATTTTGGAAAGGGCTTCCCTGGTGGCTCAGTGGTAAAGAATCTGCCTGCAATGCAAGAGATGCAGGTTCAATCCCTGGAGGAGGAAATGGCAACCTACTCCAGTATTCTTGCCTAGGAAATCTCATGGACAGAGGAGCTTGGTGAGCTACAGTCCATGGGGTCACAAAGAGTCAAACACAACTTAGTGATCAGACAACAACAACAAATTTTGGAGAAGTTACAGTCCACATGGGGCTAAATCATGAACTTGGAGAGGGGGATGAAGATGATCCTGACTGTAGCTCAGTGGATAAGAATAACAATCCAGCTCATCCTGAGGAGATGGGACCACACACAGAAAAGATCACCCGTGACTCTGGCTGTGTAGCCAGCCTCCAGTCCGAACCATGAGCAGATCTAACAAAGGAAGAAGTAGAAAAGAGGGAGGAAGGGGATGATGAAGCCAAACGCAAAGCTGCAGAGGCCAAATGAAAGGGTGTAAGAGAGAAGGAACCTCTGCCCTAAAGACCAAGAAGAAAAAGAAGCAAGTCTCTGAAATTGAACCAAGACGAGCCCAAAAAGGCATGGAAAAGAGCCAGAACTCGGCAGGGTGAAGCTATGAACGCCATAGCACCCCTGATGCTGATAAACAATTCTCAATTTAAAAGTCCTTACACATACAGAAATTAATACTTTGACTCAAAAGTTAAAGGCAAAAGGACATAATTCTCAATTGTTCAAGACAGATGGAGACTTTTTACTGATTTTAGGATATTTTCACTTATTTACTTACAAAATTCAAAGAATGTATTTTTAACATAAGAAATGTGTGCACAGTGTGTAAATGCTTACAATTAGAATGTATAATGAAATTAGTGAGGTTTTACTATATAACAATGCTTGTTCTTTAATTTTTTGCCAGCAGTATAGAGAGATAAGACATTCTTAATAGCATTCCTAGGAAGCTGATGATAAGACCAACGTTAAGGGATCATTTCAGGATTTCTTCTGTGAGGACTGTTGTTCCCAGGTTGAAACATATATATTTACATACAATCTACACAAATATTTCCTTGAAGTATTTATGGATTCATTTTAAACAGCTGACTTACAGAGAAACCTAATGTGAGAATCTTGAATCTGTAACCATTTTTATGTTAGTAAGTTCCATTTAGAACTTCAAATCTACTGTTTGTAATTAATCTCGTATCTATTTCATCATCTATCTGTATTCATCCTCTTTATATTTACTTGCATATCCAAGAAGCCAAACATTTAGTTCCTAAGTATTAAGGATTAACGAAAGGATGTGCATTGGGTGTGCATGCTCAGTCGCTTACTTGCCCCAGAAGACTCTCAAATTGCCCCAAATAATGGTATTGATGGTCCTGAAGGGAGATGAGAGTAAGAAGGGAATACTGTTTACTTACAAGTAGTCAAGTAACTCTAGAACTTTCCAACATAGAGATATCTGCCTCCCTCGTTTCACAGGTAAGGGGTCAAAAAGAAAACAGCAGGGAAGGTAGGCAAGAAGTTTCTGTACTTTAAATTGTATAAACAAATATGTATGGAGAAGGAAATGGCAACCCACTCCAGTATTCTTGCCAGGAGAATTCCATGGACAGAGGAGCCTGGCAGGCTACAGTCCATACAGTCCCTGGGGTCACAAAGAGTTCAACATGACTGAGTAACTAACATTTTCACTTTCAGGCAAGATGTTTCTATACTTTAAATTGTATAAACAAATAAGCAACTTTAAGCAAAGCAAGATTTATGACCTGTTCCACTGAGTGACATTTTTAACTCCCTGCCCCTAATTTTTTATTGTAAAATACACCAAATATAAAATTTACCATTTTAACCATTCTAAGTATACAAGTTTGGTGTTGACTTTTTGAATGTCTTACTAGAGGAAAGTGTCTTAACATTCTTTAAATCTAGTTAGTTTAATAAAAATTTCATCAACATAACTACCCAGGAAAATTTTTATTGCATTGTCACTTCAATAGAAAAGAAAAACTTCAGAATTGATTGTGGAGGAGAAAAGGTGATACAGTAGTATTCCGCTTGAAACAGACTTCTTCTTTTTTTTAAACAGCCCAAGGCTGTAGGAAATTCATGAAGTCATTTTAACCTGAGAATAATACTGTGCCTCAGAACAAGTTTCAAGACAGCATTTTGACTGAATTAGAAATGAGATGTTATATATAAAATGCCACTTCAGAGGCACATTTGTAGGAATGTAACTCTTCATCTACTAGGTATTGATCAGGCTTGTCACTTATCTCTTCTATGGATAGCTACCAAACTCAAGTAGCATTTACTAAGCCCCTGTATGTTAAGCTGTTAATATGTATGAGTGTTTCAGACACTTGGAGAGCAGCCTAGACCTAATTCTCAGTCCAATTGCTAATTCAATTCACTTCAATGCAGAAGATGTGTGTTAACCGTTTAGCACAATATTCACAAAGTTCTGTGCTAAAGTTTGTAGGGAAAACAAAGACCCCCAAGAAACTTGGAATAAGTAGTAAGCTATGACCCCAAGAAGCCTGAAACCTAGTAAATGTTCAACTATCTATACTGACAAAAGAAAATCTACAAGTATTAGTGAAAGTTTACTTAGACCAGAGCTACCAAATAGAGGGACTGGGGGCAGGAAGAGAAGGGGATGACAGAGGATGAGATGGCTGGATGGCATCACTGACTCAATGGGCATGAGTTTGAGTAAACTCTGGGAGTTGGTGATGGACAGGGAGGCCTGGCGTGCTGTGGTTCAGGGGGTTGCAAAGAGTCGGACACGACTGAGCGACTGAACTGAACTGACTGACCAAATAGAAATACTATGTGAACTACAAATCTGTGATTTTAAACATTCTAATAGCCATATTTTAAAAAATAAGGGAAAAAAAGCAGATGAAATTAATCTGAATAATGTTTTCTTTAACCCGGTATATCCTATATATTATTATCATTTGGGGATGAAATCAGTATTAAAAATTATTGTGATAATTTTTACATCCTCTTTTTATACCATTCTAAATCTTCAAAGACTGAATGTGCCACATGTCAAATACATTTCAAGTACAACAGCCACGCATGAATGCTGTCCACTGAACTGGGCAGCGCCGACCTAGGCGTAAACCATTCATTGTACTGCCAGGTCATACTCTCTCCAGCAAGCCTTGTTAGGTAAAAATCCATTCCAGCTTTAAAGAAAACAACAACAAAAACCCAAGCAGGTTAACACTCCTGATAATCAAAGTTTAACAGTCTAGAAAGCAACATTAGGAAAATATAAGTAGGATTTGTTTTTTTTTAATTATTATTCTTTTTTCTTTAAAAAAAATTATTTAGGATTTGTTTTAGCTTATGTATTTATTAAGAGTGTGGACTCTGGAGTTGGATGCCTGGCTCAAAATCTGGTTGTGCTGCCTTCCAGCATTGAGATCCTGGACAAGTTATTAATTTTTCTGTGACTCATGTGTCTCTTTTGAAAAATGGGAATATATACACTAAATTTGGGGCTTCTCAGGTGGCACTAGAGGTAAAGAACCAGGCTCCCAGTGCAGGAGATGTAAGGGACACCAGTTCGATCCCTGGGTCAGGAAGATGCCTTGGAGAAGGACATAGCAACTCACTCCAGTATTCTGCTTGGGAAATCCCATGAACAGAGGAGCCTAGCAGGCGATAGTCTGTAGGGGCACAAATCAGAAACAACTGAAGCGACTTAGCATGCACTCATGCACTAAGCTCAGAGGTGTGATTCTAATTTAGTAGGTCAGATTGTGATGTCCAATATTCTGCACTTTTAATGAATAACTAGGGTGATCTGCAATAGGAGGACTATGAATCTGTTTTTGTTATCAATGCTTATGCAACGCACCTGCATTAAAATCTTTCCCCTTTATATACTGCATAGTCAATAAGAAAACACTTAAGTTATAATAGTTTGGTAGGATTACTGTTTATGAATCTGTACTTGTTAACTATTTAGTAATCCTTCTTGTCTCTGAGACTTTAGAAAATGATTTATCTTTTCCCCTCAGGATGAACACTGAATTTAACAAACAATAGTTTCCCAGTTCCCTTAAAAATTACATCCATTATCTTAATTTTTCTTTCAATCTAGGTGTTTTGCTTCTTAAATAGTTTAAACCTAAGGCCCAGCTTTGTGTTTATCTAAACATTATTTAAAAATTGCCAAATAAAAGGACTGATGCCAATTCAATTTGCCTGCTCTTATAGTAAATGTACTGGCAAAGCAAAAGAAATAACAGAGGAAGGTGAGCAATGACCATGAATAATAGAAAAACACAGAATATGCTATCGGTCGATTACATTTATTCTTTAGCCTCAAAATTGAGAGAGGCGATTTTCAACTTGTACTTATACTGTGATCCAAAAATGTGCTTGGAGGTCAATTGTTTGGAACTCTGAACATCTTTTCCAAAGAAAGGATACATATTTACACATAGATTCAAAAGCCTATGTAACTCCTAATGAAATAGAATTCTATGTAATGACAGTGTGGAACTCTATCACTCTTTATAAGAAGTCATCGCTCTAAAAGTGGTAACAGATTTCTAAGTTGGGCAGCAAGATGCACCTCTCTTCCCACTTTGATATTACCCTGGCATTCAAATTAGGGAAATTCCCTGGCTCTATCCTCTGCGAGAAGTGGGGTCAATCTTTTTCTAACTCTAAACTGTTGACCTGAGAAGAGGTTCCAGCAAGAAAGGGCAGAATGAAACCACATGGCAGGAGAAGAGATGCTTCAGAGCTTTGGGTGTAAATAATTGCATAGAAAGGCAAGAGATTCCCATTAGTACATATCTCTGGGGACATCTTTCACTGTGGGCCAATTCCTTGGCATCTAATTCTATTTTTTTCCCTATGAGCTATCTAAATGATCTCACCTACTTCTTTGCCTTTTTTCTTTTTTTTTAGTAACCTGTGGATTCAGGCCAAGATTTCCCTCCTTTTCTGGCTCACTGAGGGATGGAAAGCTTTCTCACAGCTTCTCTACCTGATTCCAAAGTGAGTGAGCAATAATTTAAAAAACGTTTTCTCTCCCAATCTCATTCTATTTTTCTGCTTAGATGAGGGATAACCAAACTAGGGAACAATCTGTGAACTGATGCCTGCCCATGGCCCACCAAGCTTTAATATCCAGCCCTCATTTAATTGTCTTGAAGCCAGGGATCACAAATCAACACCCCACAGGGGCTAGACAGTGCAAGAGACATGCTAATTTCTGGTATGTTAATCAGTGATGCCAGATCTGATAGTGTGTGAGAAACCTAAATATGCAGGGTTACACATGTGTGTGCAATCTTCTGATTTATAAATCTCAGACAATAATTCAAAATTTTAAACAGTATTGCATAAGACAAACAAAAATACATCTGCAGGCTCAGGCCTCATAGGTTTTTTTTTTTTTTTTTTAATTTTTGCTTTAAGTTCATGCAAAGGAGAAAAATATGTACCCAGAAAAGTGCCTGTAAAATTGCTTGTCCATAAGGTTTAGCTGGGTAGAATAGTTGCAGTGGGGCCAGTGCTAGAGATGACCCCATAATTGGTCCCCAACTGGATTCCCGACAGCTGGTTACAGATGCTTCTGCCTCTGCCTCAGACGGAGAGAAAAAATTATAACCACTGGTAAATTGATAAAATCTAGGGGTCAAATATTTCTCATCCCTGTATCTTTAGCCTATAATATGGGTATGGTACATAGTCCATGCTCAGTTAATTTTTCATTGACAGAAAAGGATTAATTGGTCCAGTTTTATTGCAGATGTTGCTGTGTGAAGACTTTGGGCAAATTATTCCATGTCAATTTCTTCATCTGAATGGAGAAGATTATAATACTACTAACCTCAGGGTGGTTTAAAGGATAGAAATTAAATAAAACATGTCAATCTCCTTAATGAATTCCAAGTGCCATATAAACACAAGGATTAAAGGATTAAAAATGTAAGTATCTCTGGTTCTCAAATATATACACAAACAAACACTTGTGTATACAAACTCAAATATATACACAAACAAACACTTGTTAAAATGTATGTGTTTTAACAAAGCAGTGCCAATTTTCACATTGGAGCTTTGTTGCTGTTTCTTTCCTCCCAAATTTCATATTCAAAAAACAATGCCATCCGTTTGCTCCCATCTAATACTTAAGCCTTATGTCTCCAAAATGGATTCTGATCTCATCCAATATTCTTTGTCTTCACTGTCAAAAATCTAGACCAGACCTCTACAAAGACCTCCCAACTTGATCTTAAAAGCAAAACGTGAACACTTCTCTACCCAAAGTCTTCAGAGAATTATTTTTCCCTTAAACTTCAAACTCTTGGGGCTTTGATTAGCCCCAAGCCCACCTCCCCAACCACATCTTACTTTCCTTTTACTTATGTCCTGCTATATTACATGTCTTCTTACAGGCTGTCCCCTTCCCCTGGAAGACTTCTCTCTTCTTTCTATGCTTGAGATCCCAATTTAAATGGCATTTCTTTACAGAAGCACATAATTCATGTTACCTGAATCTGTCCTCTTTGGAAAAAAATGTGCTTATTACTCTATTAGAATTATCAATCTATTAGAATCAGTGTAATTTTCTTTTTTTTTTTTTCCATCAGTGTAAGTTTCTAATTAATTTTGGAACTGATCTGGAGCCACTGAGTCTCAAAGATTTTAGTTTTTATAAAGGCAGTGGATTTGAGTTTTTTATAAAGGCAGGGGAGCCACTGAGTCTCAAAGATTTTAGTTTTTATAGAGGCAGGCCCTGATTGAGTAGAAGTATGAAGCAACAAGTCAGGTTTGGGAAATACTGCCAGCCGAGGAGATGAGGAGGACAGCTTCACAGTGGCCTGTGTGGAGAGGCAGGAAGAGGAGAGACAGGCTTATTTAGATTCCATCACTGACTTCTCTTCAATAGTGTGACAACTGCAAATCCAGAGTAGCATGGCAATAAGCCATGGAAGCTGAAGGATCTGGTTTGAAATCTAGTCTCTGTTACTTAATAGCTCTATGATCTTAGGAAAATTACTTTACCTCAGTTTCATCATTTTAAAATAAAGATAAGAATTATCTTGGAAGAGCATGTTGGTTAAATAAGAACTGTACATTTCCTAAAGCATAGACAGAGCTTGGCTTTTATTTGTCTAGCACACCTTCTTCACAGTCTCTATCTCTTCCTTTTACAGAAAACCGCTGCCTCACTGTCTGGCCACAGGACTTGGGTGGAGCTGATCCATCCCTTGGCAACACTGGTCAACATGTGACCCTGATCTGACCAATGAGATCATCACAAACCCTTGGCTACCGTGACTGGTTCAGAATAGGTTATGTGACCTAGTAAAATGAATTCCAGGAGAAGTTTTGAAGAAAAAATAAGTTCTTTTCTTTGGAGTTACTAGGCTGTAGAAGTTAGTTTTGGGCTATGGATGGCTATTTCACCACCTTGTGGGAAGAATCAGCCTGTGAATGCAGCTGGGCTAGGTGGAAGCAGGGTGAGAACTGCACAAGGACTGTGTCCTGATGACACTGTTTTAGGTACTGGATCCTTTGGTAGTAAGACCAGATTTACCCCATACACACATTTATTTGTTTGATTCTTTGTTTTCAAAAACTATTTTCCATTGAGGTTTGGTCACTTTCATTTGAAGTTTTACTAATATGGCAGGTACTTGATAAATGATAATCATTAATTTACTACCACCCTCATCAACTTGGGATTATTTCTGAGCCAGAGACAGGGAGGTGACAAAGAAGGAAGGGACATAAGGCAGAAACAAAGGGTGGGTAGGAGAAAGATCTAAAAATGAACAATAGTGCCCTGAAACTAAGGGAGGGAGAGCCTGAGTGACTGGTAATTTTAGAGGAGCTAATGATATACAAAGAAAAATCATAAAGATGAGAATTCATGGAATCATGAGCTTTTACCATCTATTATTCTGATTTTCTTTTAAATTACTTTTGCAAGAAAAACTACCTAATCCCAATTTGTTTAAAACCAAAACAAATAACTCTCCCTACCTCATGTAACAATTAAAAACTCCTGTGGTGATGACAAACCAGGCATGAATTTAAAATCAAAAAGGTCCTGTCCGATTTTTCATGCAGTCCCAATAAAGAGGGGCTTTTAGAAGAGCTGGTAAAAGGGGAGAATAAATTGTCTCTAAATGGTTGGTGAGACAGTCAAGTAAAGAGTACATTTTTTAATGGATACATTTGTACATTCCATAATTAACAAACATTCATTTTCACTGCACAGCTAAAATACCTCATTCTATTTCCAGTACACTGTCACAGTCAAAAGGATACTAATGAGTCATCTGTAATTTTAAGAAGAAAATGAGAAGGAAGAAATTTTCTATAATAAAGAGTGGGTGAAGAATTTGAGTGTATAGCCAAATGGTGCAATATCAACCGAAGCTATGAAAGGAAACTGGGGGCAGGGGGAGAAAAAAATATCCCATGAGGAAATAAAGGTGTGTTCACAAGCTAAAATGTGCCTTGCCACACAGTAAATAAACGAAAAAAAAGAACCCAACCTGGAATCATGTTCTGAAGACCATGGAACCAAAGTTAACACAGTGTGGAAAATTCTGTGGGTCTCTTCTGATAGCGCTGTTAATTTATTCCTTAGTTCTTACCTTGGACTTCTGAAGGCTTAAAACATCTGAGGGTCTGGAATGCTTCATGTGCCATGAATGTTCATGAGACTGTTGATACTAATTTTCCAGTTACTGCCACAATACCATTGACCACGGATTAAACTATTTTAACAACCTCAGCAGAAATTTTGAACATTATGTAATTAGTACATTTTAAACTGGGGCAAAAGAGATAAAAATATGTGGGCATATGCCATCCGAAAATATACCATCAGCAGTGACATTTCCATAAGCTCACTGACATTGTCTTTGTAGAAGATCACAGACAGCTTCGCTGTGGTTTATGTCCTTCTATTCCTTACAGGTAAATTTGTCATATACGTGCACCACTGCACTTTAACCTAAAACAACAAAGACTCTCCAACCATTCTGATAAAAGGCTTGCTTTATTCTATACATTTTTAAGAAGGAAAATATAGAGATGTGATATATAGACACAACTGACACATTAAGTATTGTACTTGAGTTAAGCCTTATCACTAGCCTGATTAATATTTGTATGTTACAACCCACAAAGGCAATAAAACCCACATCCCCAATATCGGTGAGAATGGGAAATCTCATCCTAGGAAGCTTTTTCCCCAGTGACACTTCCATCATTAGACCCTTTATCTATGCCAGGAATACTGTGTATGTGTATTGTGTTGTTTAATGAAGATCACCCTGCCATCCTCAGACACCCAAGCCACTAAAATGAAACTGGTCAAATATCATAAGAAATATTCATTATTTTTAAAAGGTTATTATTTTTCTAAGCATTCTACCATCAATCAGAGGAAACAAATTCAGAATTTAAGACTATTCCCCATCCTGAAACAATCCAATTATGAAGGAAAATTTAAAACTAGAAAAGATTGTACACATAACTATAGAAAGTTTTAAAACATGAACATGAAAAAAAAAAAAAAGGAAATTTCAAACACACAACTCAAGCATGCCATGTTAGTTTTTAAGGATTTCAGTCCTACAAAAAGTTTCATTTGTATTTCTGTTGAATGACTTACATTTGGAGACTTGGTTGATGTCAGCTCAAAGTGAAAGCAATGGATGTGCCTCAACTTGGGGAAACCTCCTTTCTGATAACAATATTTCTCTTATCAGGTTGTGCTGCTTGCACACTGATTTGTTCCGAAATGTCAAAATGTTTTTCCTTCCTCACATAATGTACATTTGAAGATAAGGGTATGGTAAAGACAAGTTTGAATGTGAACCTAACAAAGTTTATAAGGGTTACTTCAGCACAAGAATTTAGCTGAATAATCATTCCTTCAGAGTCTGCCTTTCATCCTCAGGTTCAAGATCTTTCTTTTAACTATTTGGAAGGGTTTACATCATTTTGTTTTCCATCTGTCGTTATATCCTTTGTTATATCTCATTCATTATAAACCAATTGTGGACTGCTTTGTCTGGGGACATTTGCTCAAGATGACAACTTTATCAATCTAAAAACTTTTCAATTTAAAGGAAAAGATTGATTGGATGATTTGGTTTCTATTTGAAGAAGAGCCACCCTTGTCAACACTCATTAATTTGGTCTTTCTCTATGTATGCGTTTATTGTTTTACAGATAAGGACATGGCAGAGGATCCGGGATCCTAGCTGAGGATCCTGTTTGATGAAGTGGTAGACTTTAATAACTTTCAGACGGTTATTTCTACTGGAAAGCTGGGAACTGGATGTCTAGGGGTAGCAAAATGCCTGCTTAGGATGGAGCCTGCTAACCCACAATAATAGCAGCTCTAAATAGCTTGGATATGTCCAATGGTTATAAATAAAGTCATACATAAAGTCATATACTTTATTGCAATGAATTTCTGGCTAGAACATATCAGAGTCATAACTTCAATAATAGAGTAATTTAAAATAAGTTAAAATGTTATCACATTTTTACTTTAAAAAAATACAAATAACCCCCTTGTAGACTGCTTAATATGGGTTTTAGATTTTCAGATATCATATTAATTTCCAAATGAATGATTGAATGATAAAATGTAATTTTTCTCTTAATTTAAATGGCAGTTATGAAACAGACAGTGGCTTACCTACTAAGATTTAATACTACAATGTTAAAAAACAAATTTAAATAAAAGATAATAAATCTATTGAAAATGATTTTGAAAATGTCTATTTGAAAATGTCCATTACTGTAAAATGGACAAATCAGTTTTAAAAAGGAAAATTGTTATACTTAAACCAGCTATATCCTGAAAAGTTAAAAAAAAAATCTGAACATAAGAAGTTTCTACCTCTGAAAGCTGCAGTAGTCAATGAGGAGCAATTTACAAAACTGCCTTGAATTAACATACCATAATTCCAAACTTCTGCACTTCATAAAAACTAACGTAATTGTGCCAGTGACCAAAAACATCCCTAAAAGTTTTGGGGGCATTTTTAAGGACCATATTTAACTAAAACATTTCATTTGCTTAATTACAATCTTTGTGCTATACCTTTCCACCAAGAGTTAACAAATATGTTGTTTTAGGTGAAAACTATAATAAAATATCGCAAATTAACAAGCCATAAATTTAACCTAAAATCAATATAATAATTTTATTTTATCTTTTTTTTATACTTTTCTTCTTGGCTTGGTGAAATCATGGTCATAATGAAAGGATAAGTACTTAATACATTCATTTCAAGCATGAATACTCAAATTTATGTTTTTTAAGATTACTACATTTTGGTTAATCCTTACCAATATTAATATATTCCCACTAAAAGATTAAATAATTGTTTAAACTATAGTTTGTATAGGAATGTTTTTTCCCAAATGAAAAAGTTTCTTCAGGAACTTAACTTATATATAACATAATATTTATATATAATGTAAAAATAAAAAATCCTCATGTTAGCAAATTTTGTTCTATGGGAAATTAATACCAACATTTTGGACATCTGTATAACTTGTGACAATTTCAGGATTTTCAAGAACAGAAAACTCATAAATAGTAAATGCAATCCCTGGGGAGAAGTTTTTAATTTGTCAAAATAGCTGCCTATGACTTACATTTATTTTTAGGTATCTTTTGTGTACATTTGGGACAGCTCCATCTGTTATGATCTAATCAATTTATCTGTCATATATAAGCATACAGCATATGCAAATATGTTCTATTTCCCAAAGAGAAGGATACTTAGAGTTTGTGCTAACTTAGCATGTTGGTGCTATAACAGTTTAAGGTATACTATAAGGCAATAAGCAGCAAAATATGCCTGATAAAACACACTCACTTTCTTATTGATATAGTAGGGATCCAGGTCCTCCAGGGGCTCTGATACCATCTCTGGAGGGACGTCTCCATAAATAAAAGGAAGGTTCTTTCCAGCTTCCAAGTCACTATTTGGCTTTGGGCCATGTTCATCATCGTCTTTCTTGTCTGGTTTGGGATTCTTAGCCTTTTCTTCTGCAATGCGTCTTTCAATAGCCGCAAGGGATTCTCTGGTGAAGAAGTTGAAGCTGTCAGGTCCTGGTGGTACAAGCACTGTTTGCTCCATCTTGTCATCCTGCACATTTTAATCACCATTTACTCTGCATATGAAGTCCTAAAGAGAAAGAATACAGATATTTTAAGGAGCTTAAAAGATCTTAATATATGCAACCTCCTGTTATGCAATACAAACTAGAGGACTGAAAAGTTCATTTCCAATTAAATCCAAATGGAATAATTAAATATAAATTCTTTTTTTTTTTTGTAGCTAGAACATTTAACTTGAGATCCTTAGCATAACCCTTAAAGCAAACTTTTAAATATGCAAGACAGTATTGTCAACTATAGGCACAAAGTCATATAGCTCTCTAGAACTTATTCATCTTACCTAACTGAAACTTAATGTCAATAAATAGTTAACTGTCCATTTTCCCCTCCCCCAGCTTCTTGCAACCACCATTCCACTTTCTGTTTCTATGAGTTTGGCTTAACAAACATGCTTTCCGTCTCAGCTTTTTTGTTATAAATGTCCCATGTTTATTAATCCAATCCTTATGCTTTGCTGAGGCAGGAACTGTACCATAACTTAAGGAAGTTATTCAAGTATAGCCTTAACTAAAGTACATTGGCTAAATACCACCCTGTCCCAAACGGGCTATTCACGCTGTGAGCCACCCAGAAGATGAGGATGTAGCCCCATAGAGACCATGGTTAACTCATCAACAGGATGAAGTGGAAAGGGAGTTGTCTCTGAGAGGATATAAAATGCAACTGTCTAATCCGCACAAGTGGCTCCCAATCAAGCCAGTCAGAACAGTTTGCTGCAGCCAGATTTAATGACCAGTCAAATAGCCATTGAGGCTTCATCTATTCTGAGACAAAGACAATGGAACTGTGACCTGTCATGGCATCAGTCATGCTACAGTCGGCCTACTTAAATTCATATAGAAAGAGACAGTCTAAGGTTAGACAGACAACAATTAGATGACTAACAATGGCAGAAAGGCTAGGCTGAAAAGAAATTAGTAGATTGCGCTGTGGGTGGGAGAAGATAACTGTAGGTACAGGAGACAGCAGAATTCTCTTATTTCAGAGGAAAAAGTAATCAGAAAAAAGACAGTCCACAAGCTCAAACACTGACGTATTTTCCTTCACTAAAGGCAATAATGATATTCTTGCTGATGCTATAATCCTATAGTGCAAAACATAAGGACCTGAGGCAAAACTCTTGACTCTATATAGCTGCCAGACCTGATCAGATGCTGGAGGCCAAATCCCAAATGTATTGTTTTAAGGCATATTTAATATCAGCTCAAATTTCAGAGATAATACTGAGCCAAAACTTCTCAGAGCCTGAGCTATCATTTGGCCACAAGTTTTATTTGGACACAGCATTAACTCATTGGTTCATGGTTTAGTTGCTAAATCGTATCTGACTCTTGCAACCCCATGGACTCTAGTCCGCCAGGCTTCTCTGTCCATAGGATTCTCCAGGCAAGATTCGAGTGGTTGCCATTTACTTCTCCAGGGGATCTTCCCAACCCAGGAATTGAACCCAGATCTCCTGCCTTGCAGGGAGATTCTTTACCAACTGAGCTAGGAGGGAAGATCATTAACTCATTAAGGTCAGCAAATTATGATATAGTCAATTGCAGCTCTGATGTATATATATGAACTGCAATATTAAAATTGCTGCCATATATCTTTTGAGAGGTCTTACAGGAACTTCAAATTTTACTGAGGGAGATTCCCATTGCTGTGAAGTTTTTGACCATATTTTTGGTGGGTGACTGGAAACAAGGGGGTGTGCTGTGCTTAATTGCTCAGTTGAGTCCACTCTTTGAGACCCCATGGACTGCAGCCTGCCAGGCTCCTCTGTCCATGGGGATTCTCCAGGCAAGAATATTGGAGTGGGTTGCCATGCCTTCTCCAAGGTATCTTCCCAACCCAGGGATCAAACCCAGGTCCCCCGTACTGCAGGCGGATTCTTTACTGGGTACACAAGTCTAAATTTGTGCTCTCTTTCCATGAAGTGAACTAGTGAAATTTTCAGAGGTCCTACCAATCTACCTGAAATTCAGCTTAGGGCCAGGAAGCAAAGAAAATTTAAATCAAGTAAACTTAAATCAACAGAAAAAGAATATTTTGCCTTAAAATTCTACTGCTCCCATAAGGAATCAGGAAAATACTGGCAGTTATTTATTTTGAAATAAATGTTTAGGGATAACAAGTATGGTCCATTTTCTAAGAGAAGTATTATATAACATCAATGTATGGATGGTTTCATTTCTGACTAATTTTTTGATAGAATACATGCATAAATGACATAAATTCAAAACATTAAAGGAAACTGGAAAATTCCTCTTCCTTCTTGTTCACAAAAAATCAATTTCTGATCCAAAATGTAACCACTGTTATCTGTCTATGTAATAGATATGCGCCAATCACATAGGTATATGTATACTCACACATTTTCTGCACCCTGCACTTTTCCCTGAAAATACCTATTAGAGTTCATTTCTTATCAGTTTTTACAGATTCAACTCTTTATCAGCTGCATGGTTTTCCTTTTTTTATACATACTATAATTTATTCAATCAATTCCCGAGTATTCAGCCTGTTTTTAATCTTTTGTTATTACAAATAAAGATGCAATTAATATATGTTATACACCTACTTTCACATATATGTGAATATATTTATAGTATCAATTTCTACACTAGTACTTAGCTATGCAAAGCATGAATCTTTAATTTTGGTATTATTACAAAATAACTCTTTCTGAAGGTTGAACCAATTGATTCTTCTGACAACAATGGGACATAGTGCCTGCTCATGTACATTCTCACCACATAATGTGTTATCATATTTCCAGTATGTTCAATCTGATTGGGGCAAAAAGTGGCCAGATTACTGTTTTAATTGGCATTTGTCTTAAAATGAGAAAAGCTGAACTTATGTGAACTTACATGAGCATATGTTCAAGAGCTATATTTTCTTTTCTTTCTGTGACTATTTAAATAACAGTACATGTTTTCATTTTCTTTTCCTTTTTAATCTATAGCACCTTTTAAGATACAATATGAACAATTTAATTTGGGAATGTGGGGGCTTTTAAAAGTATACAGTGTATGTATTTTGAGTTTATGGTGTTTTGTGCTACAGATTACAAAATTTAATTAAAATATTTTACATGTGATGTGACGATTAAACTCTAATTCCTCTTTGGTTTCTAGATTTTGTGTCGTGTTCTGGAAAGCATCCATGTCCCTGAGAGTGTGGAAGGATACATCATATTTTCTTCCTTCATTTTGATCATTTTATGGTTTAGATTTATAAATTTAAATCTTTGATCTATTTGGAATTTGTCTTCTAATGTTTATTTACGTATTGGCTATGTTGGGCTTTCACAGCTGCACACAGGGTTTCTCTAGTTATGGGGAGCAGGGCCTGTCTCTACTTGCAGTGCACAGGCTTCTCCTTGCGGAGGCTTCTCCCGTCATGGAGCACGGGCTCTAGGGTGTGCGGGCTTCAGGAGTTGCTGCATGTGGGCTCCATAGTTGTGGCTCACAGGCTTCAGAGTGCAGGCGCAGTAGTTGTGGCACGTGACCTTAGTTGCTCTGCAGCAGGTGGGATCTTCCTGGATCAGGGATGAACTGGTGACCCTTACATTGCAAGATGGATTCTTAACCACTGGATCACCAGGGAAGCCCTAGAATTGGCTTACTATATGGAGTGAGGTAGACATCCATTTGTCCAGTTGTTCTAACATTTTATACACACACACACACACAGACACAGATCCCCAAGGTCAACAAAAAACTTTACAAATCCTAAACATATTTTCATAAAGCTTAGGAAAAACTCAACACTATACATACCAATCCAATTAGATGTGAGATACAAGTACACTATTTAATAAGGATGAAGGAAGTAAAATACAGTTATTTGCATACTATATAATTGTATGCCTAGAAAAAATAGAAACATCTGAAAGATTCCTAAAAGTGGTAAAAGAATTGAGGTGTCTATTTCAAAGGTGATATGAAAACCTCAATATATTTCCTTTATAGTAACAAGTTTTAAAATGCAATAGAAGAAACTAGAAGTTTTCCCACTCAAATTATGAACAAAGCAAGGACATCTCCTCTCACCACTTTTTAAGATCATACTGGAAGTCCTAGCTCATGAAATAAGACAAGGAAAGGAAATAAAAGGTTTACAGATTGAGAAGGAAGAAATGAGTGTCTCTGTTGATATCATAATTGCTTAAATTTAAAAAATCCAAAAGAATTAACAAAAGAACTCCTGGAACTAATAAGCAATTACAGTGAGGCTGCAAATTACAAGGTTAATATAGAAAAGTCAGTTTCTTTCCTACATTCCAGCAAAGAACAGTTGCAATTGGAAGTTAAAAACAAAAAACCATTCACATTAGCACTCCCCCCAAAGAAATACTTAAATACAAATTTAACAGATTATGTTCAAGGTCTATATGAGGAAAATTATAAAACTGACCTAAGAACTTGAGTGAGTGTCAGTTGCTCAGTCGTGTCCTACTCTTTACAATCCCATGGACTGTAGCCCACCAGGCCCCTCTGTCCACGGAATTCTCCAGGCAAGAATACTGGAGTGGGTTGCCATTCCTTTTTCCAGGGGATCTTCCTGACTCAGGGATCAAACCCAGGTGTCCTGCATTATAGGCAGATTCTTTACTGTCTGAGTCACCAGGAAAGTACTAATTAAATAAATGGAGATAATCCCTATTCGTGGGTAGGAAGTTTCAATATTATCAAGATGCTCAGTTCAGTTCAGTTCCTCAGTCATGTCCAACCCTTTGCAACCCCATGAACCACAGCACGCCAGGCCTCCCTGTCCATCACCAAATCCCAGAGTCCACCGAAACCCATGTGCATTGAGTTGGTGATGCCATGCAGCCATCTCATCCTCTGTCAAACCCTTCTCCTCCTACCCTCAATCTTTCCCAGCATCAGGGTCTTTACAAATGAGTCAGTTCTTCACATCAGGTGGACAAAGTATTGGAGTTTCAGCTTCAACATCAGTCCTTCCAATGAACACCCAGGACTGGTCTCCTTTAGGATGGACTGGTTGGATCTCCTTTCAGTCCAAGGGACTCTCAAGAGTCTTCTCCAACACCACAGTTCAAAAGCATCAATTCTTCAGCACTCAGCTTTCTTTATAGTCCAACTCTCACATCCATACATGACCACTGGAAAAACCATAGCCTTGACTAGACAGGCCTTTGTTGGCAAAGTAATGCCTCTGCTTTTGAATATGCTATCTAGGTTGGTCCTAACTTTCCTTCCAAGGAGTAAGTGTCTTTTAATTTCATGGCTGCAATCACCATCTGCAGTGATTTTGGAGCCCAGAAAAATAAAGTCAGCCATTGTTTCCCCATCTATTTGCCATGAAGTGATGGGACTAGATGCCATGATCTCAGTTTTCTGAATGTTGAGCTTTAAGCCAACTTTTTCACTCTCCTCTTTCACTTTCATCAAGATGCTCTTTAGTTCTTCTTCACTTTCTGCCATAAGGGTGGTGTCATCTGCATATCTGAGGTTATTGATATTTCTCCTGCCAATCTTGATTCCAGCTTGTGCTTCCTCCAGCCGAGTGTTTCTCATGATGTACTCTGCATATAAGTTAAATAAGCAGGGTGACAATATACAGCCTTGATTTACTCCTTTTCCTATTTGGAACCAGTCTGTTCCATGTCCAGTTCTAACTGTTGCTTCCTTATCTGCATATAGGTTTCTCAAGAGGCATTTCAGGTGGTCTGGTATTCCCATTTCTTTCAGAATTTTCCACAGTTTATTGTGATCCACACAGTCAAAGGCTTTGGTGTAGTCAATAAAGCAGAAATAGATGTTTTTCTGGAACTTTCTTGCTTTTTCAATGATCCAGCAGATGTTGGCAGTTTGATCTCTGGTTCCTCTGCCTTTTATAAAACCAGCTTGAACATCTGGAAGTTAATGACTCATGTACCATTGAAACCTGTTTTGGAGAATTTTAAGCATTACTTTACTAGCGTGTGAGATGAGTGCAATTGTGTGGTAGTTTGAGCATTCTTTGGCATTGCCTTTCTTTGGGATTGGAATGAAAACTGACCTCTTCCAGTCCTGTGGCCACTGCTGAGTTTTCCAAATTTGCTGGCATATTGAGTGCAGCACTTTCACAGCATCATCTTTCAGGATTTGAAATAGCTCAACTGGAATTCCATCACCTCCACTAGCTTCGTTCGTAGTGATGCTTCTGAAGGCCAACTTGACTTCACATTTCAGGATGTCTGGTTCTACGTGAGTGATCACACCATCATGATTATCTGGGTCGTGAAGATCTTTTTAGTATAGTTCTTCTGTGTGTTCTTGCCACTTCTTCTTAATAGCTTCTGCTTCTGTTAGGTCCATACCATTTCTGTCCTTTATTGAACCCATTTTTGCATGAAAAGTTCCCTTGGTATCTCTTATTTTCTTGAGGAGATCTCTAGTCTTTCCCATTCTGTTGTTTTCCTCTATTTCTTTGCATTGATTGCTAAGGAAGGCTTTCTTATCTCTCCCTGCTATTCATCAGAGAAGTACAAATTAAAACAGTGATGAGATATTACTACATGCCCATTAGAATGGCCAAAATCCAGAACACTGACAACACAAAATACTGGCAAGGATGGGAAACAACAGGAACTCTCATTCATTGCTATTTGGAACACTACAGCTACTTTGGAAGAAATTTTGGCAATTTCTTACAAAACAAAACTTACTCTTAGCATATGATTCAGCCATTATCTTCCTTTGTATTTACCCAAATGAGTTTTAATCTTATGTCCACATAAAAGCTTTCACATGGTTGTTTATAGCAGCTTTATTCATAATTGTAAAACTTGGATGCAACCGATGTTCTTCATTAGCAGAATGAATAAACAAACTGTGGTACATCTAGACAATGGAATATCACTTACTACTGAAATGATATGAGCTAACAAGCCATGTTAGCTAGCAAGCTAACATTTTTTAGGAAGACAAGCAAAAGAAAAGTATAAGCCAATTAGATTTTTAAAAATCCTAAAAAGGAAAAAAAATCCAAAAGGAAATAAATTGGAAGCCAGAGGTGTGAAACAAAATAGGTTGTAAAAAAGCAAAGTAGAATTTGTGAGTGGAAAGAAATAGTAAAGTAATAGCAATAGCATAACCAATATTAATGTGGGAAAAAGAAGAATAAGGGGGAAATATATTAGAATGTACAAGTATAAATGAAAGAAATGATGCATTCTGATAACACCAAATGGATATAAAAAAGGCAAGCTAAATCTACAACATCAGAATTACATTTTGGTAAGATATTACACATTCCTGCGGGCCTTTGTAAGATCAGAAAGTTTGTGATTCTGTATGACCCCTAATATGTCCCTAATTCATTACATATAATAAGTGTTTTATTATTCGATGAGGTTTTGCTTCTTGACATTTCATATCTCTTTTTCCCTTAGAATATAACATATGCATTAGATATAGGACTTCAGTAAGCATTTATCACAGTCAAAACATTTTCCTGAGGAGTTTGGACTGGTGAACAGTATGGTTTTGATTACCCTCATAGTACAGCATTCAATATGCCAGCAAATTTGGAAAACTCAGCAGTGGCCACAGGACTGGAAGAGGTCAGTTTTCATTCCAATCCCAAAGAAAGGCAATGCCAAAGAATGCTCAAACTACCACACAATTGCACTCATCTCACATGCTAGTAAAGTAATGCTCAAAATTCTTCAAACTAGGCTTCAGTGGTACATGAACCATGAACTTTCAGATGTTCAAGCTCGATTTAAAAAAGGCAGAGTAAACAGATCAAATTTTCAACATCCGTTGGACCATCAAAAAAGCAAGAGTTCCAGAAAAACATCTATTTCTGCTTTATTGATTACACCAAAGCCTTTGATGTGTGGATCACAATAAACTGTGGATAATTCTTAAAAGAGATGGGAATACCAGACCACCTGACCTGCCTCTTGAGATATCTGTATGCAGGTCAAGAAGCAACAGTTAGAACTGGAAATAGAACAACAGACTGGTTCCAAATTGGGAAAGGAGTATGTCAAGGCTGTGTATTGTCACCCTGCTTATTTAACTTATATGCAGAGTACTTCATGAGAAATGCTGGGCTGGAAGATGCACAATCTGGAATCAAGATTGCTGGGAGAAATATCAATAACCTCAGATATGCAGATGACACCACTCTTATGGCAAAAAGCGAAGAAGAACTAACGAGCCTCTTGATGAAGGTGAGAGAGGAGAGTGAAAAAGCTGGCTTAAAACTCAGCATTCAAAAAACTAAGATCATAGCATATGGTCCCATCGCTTCATGACAAATAGTTGGGAAAACAATGGAAACAGTGACAGACTTTATTTTCTTGGACTCCAAAAATCACTGCAGATGGTGATTGCAGCCATGAAATTAAAAGACGCCTGCTCCTTGGAAGGGAAGTTATGACAAACCTAGACAGTGTATTAAAAAGCAGAGACATTACTTTGATGCCAAAATTCTGTATACTCAAAGCTATGGTTTTTCAGTAGTCATGTACAGATGTGAGAGTTGGACTTAAAGTCCAACTCAGAAGGCTGAGCACCGAAGAACTGCTGCTTTTGAAATGTGGTGCTGGAGAAGACTCTTGAGAGTCTCTTGGACTGCAAGGAGATCCAACCAGTCCATCCTAAAGTAAATCAACCCTGAGTATGCATTGGAAGGACAGATGTTCAGGCTGAAGCTCCAATACTTTGGCCACCTGATGTGAAGGGCCTACTCATTGGAAAAGATTCTGATGCTGGGAAAGCTTGAGGGCAGGGGGAGAAAAGGATGACAGAGGACAAGATGGTTGGATGACATCACCAACTCAGTGGAAATAAGTTTGAGTAAACTCCGGCAAACAGTGAAGGACAGGGAAATCTGGTGTGATGCAATTCATGGGGTTGCAGAGAGTCAGACACGACTGAGTGACTGTACAACAAACAGAGGCTTGGTCTAGATTTTTGACAATGAAGACAAAGAAAAATGGATGGGATCAGAATCTATTTTGGAGACATAATGCTTAAATATTAGATGGGAGCAAATGCATGACATTGTCTTTTGAATATGAAATTTGGGAGGAAAAATCTGAGCAGAAAAGCTCCAATGTGAAAATTGGTATTGCTTTCAAATACACATTTGTATGTGTATGTATTTGAGAACCAGAGATACATTTTAATCCTTTAATCCTTGTGTTTATATGGAGCAACTGAACAACAACAACAACAGCTTGAGGAAATTGGGCCTTTTATAAGTTAATAATATGCCGTTCCTTTTGGGGGGATACCTCTGTCCTTGACTACACAGCTATACCCTCCAAACAAACTTCTATGAAATTACAAGATGATATTTTGTTATATATGCGTTGTGCTTAGTTGTTCAGTCAGGCCTGACTCTTTGTGACCCTGTGGACTATAGCCCACCAGACTCCTTTGTCCATGGGGATTCTCCAGGCAAGAATATTGGTGTGGATTGCCATGCCCACCTACAGGGGATTTTCCCAACCCTGGGATCCAGCCCAGGTCTCTAGCATTGCTGGCAGATTCTTTACCATCTTAGCCACTGGGAAAGCCCATTCATATGTTATTCCTCTGCTAAACTGCCTCTTTCATTAAGAATCTGAGTGAGAAAAAAATGTGCCATTTAATGCTGCCCCTAAAAGACTCCCAATACCCACAACTTTGCATCCTAATGCTATTGCTGATTTAGGTGAGGAATAAAATAATTTAGGCAACTTCTCATGGAATTATTTTGGTTCTTGAATTCCACGTTACTTTTAAAGCCTAAATGTAATTTCCTTCTCCACTCCCTCCATTCCCTCACCCCAACGTGATAAGAACATTTTATCACGGTTTCCTCCAAACTTCTACTACTGCCATTGTGATCTATTAGAATAATAATTATTATTCTATGCCTTATCTGACTCTGGAAGAGAATTTACAGGGAAAAACCAGCCAACTGATAAGTCAATTAAACGTACAGTCTGATGTTTTCTCAGGTTGTCACTTACAAGGTTTTCCTTACAGACAAGTGTTCAATTCAGTTCAGCTGAGTTGGTCAGTCATGTCCAATTCTTTGCAACCCCATGGGCTGCAGCATGCCAGACCTTCCTGTCCATCACCAACTCCTGGAGTTTACTCACACTCATGTCCATTGAGTCAATGATGCCATCCAACCATCTCATCCTCTGTTGTCCCCTTCTCCTCCTGCCTTCAATCTTTTCCAGCATCAGGATCTTTTCAAATGAGTCAGTTCTATGCTTCTGGTGGCCAAAGTATTGGAGTTTCAGCTCCAACATCAGTCCTTCCAATGAATATTCAGGACTGGTCTCCTTTAGGATGGACTGGTTGGATCTCCTTGCAGTCCAAGGGACTCTCAAGAGTCTCCAACACCACAGTTCAAAAGCATCAATTCTTCGGCGCTCAGCTTTCTTTATAGTCCAACTCTCACATTCACACATGACTACTGGAAAAACCATAGCTTTGACTAGACGGACATTTGTTGGCAAAGTAATGTCTCTGCTTTTTAATATGCTGTCTAGGTTGGTCATAACTTTTCTTCCAAGGAGTAAGCATCTTTTAATTTTATGACTGCAATTACCATCTGCGTGATTTTGGAGCCCAAAAAAAATAAAGTCTGTCACTGTTTCCCCATCTATTTGCCATGAAGTGATGGGGCCAGATGCCATGATCTTAGTTTTCTGCAGACAAGTATATAGATACCTAAATAATCCTTAACATAATCATATTTTAATGATGTGGAAGAGATCCTTAGAGTTTATAAGACAGGCTTTTCAGTCAGAGAAGAATTAGTTTGCTTCAGTCTCTGAACTTCTGAAAGGTTAAGTAAGTTACTTTAAGAGAATCAGATAAAGATAAATAAATCATAAAATCAAGAAATAGCAAATGTTTAAAGAAAAGTTAAAAACCATCTAATTCATCCCTTTCATTTAATAGAAAACAAATAAAATCAAAACAAAATTGATACTTTGTTTATGATTTGTGTGTTTGTTACTTCCAAAACAAATACCTGATTTATCCAGGTCACAAGTTTATTAATGAACTGGATTCAGAGTATTTCCCGACTCCCAAACCAGTGCCTGCCCATATTTAATAGTTATGAAATGATTTTCAAGTACTTATATGATTTTAAACTTAAATAAAATGTATGCAAATATAACACAAGTAGCTATGGTAACCTAGCATTCATTCAATGAATTATATTTCTTACAAAAACCGGAAACAAACCTAGTAAATGAAGTATTTTGGCAGAAGTTGAAACTATCTTTAAAAAAATCTGAAAAATACTAGACATCAAAAGGAATGATCATAATACTTAAATTTAAAAACTGTGTTATACAGATTTGAAACCTGATCAATCATCTTTCCACGGTCAATTTATATTTTATTTCTATAACATTTTTATGTTTTGCTAAACCCACTTCTATTTACTACTGAGCAGATCACTCTGTTTAATTCATTAGCTCCACTCAAAGGTTTTCTAATCAAAGCTATAATATATAACACTGATGTATCTTGACCACCTTATATTATATAATTTAACACAGGGAAAATCCTTATATCTGCAATTCTGTCTTTAAATTGATTTGATTTTCAAACTGAGGAGAAAGCAGTCGCCTGCCAAAATGACTTGCAGCACCCCACTACTATTCTTGGGACATAATCCATCTGGGCACAGTACTTCGTGAGGAAGTGTTTCAGTTGATTTTGTGGTGTTTCTGCCACCTACTTTACAACAGAATGTTACTGCCAACAATAATAAAAATAACTAGGCAAATGTTATTCTCACGGTTGTAATCTCACATCATTATTTCTTAAACAATCAAGAAAGAAGCTGCTTTTACAAAGAATTTCACAAGCCTAAGAAATATTGTTTTATGAATTTCTTTTCTAGAAATAACTGGTTTTGATATGCTTTATAATAACTTATTTCATGTGGTTTTTAACAAGACCCTTTTTTAGTATTATAACTGGGAATGACTAAATAACATATTTCATCCCTGTGTTTAAAACATTTGCATTCTTTCAAAACTTTATTAACTTTCAAAAAAATTTGAATCTTTCAAAACTAATTTTCATGTTATATGCAAATTATATTTCAAACAAGGTCACAAATCTAATATACATCTCCATGTACATTTGTTCATTTCAGGAGTATTTTTCAGGGCATCCTAATAATAGACTACAAGCTACAAAATTCAGTAAATCCCCTAGTGCCTTTGCTGATCCAATATCAATAAACTACTTGGTCCAAATTGACATCATTATTACTGTGTTGAATAAATGGTCTGTATTCACTTCAGATGCTAATGCAAAATTAACACAGAGTAGAATCAACAAGTGCACTACGCGGAACTAAAACACCACACCACTTTCTAGGCATGTTTGCAATAAAAAAAATGTATAACCACTTCTTTATTAATAAAACTGTGCAATTGTTGGGCTTTTGCCTTGTTGTATGATTATTTAATTAAATGTTTAGAAAAACAAAATATGAGCCCTCACATTAGTTGAAGTTGACTTTGAATGTTATCCCAGTTTGGCAATAGGTTTGAGGCAGTATTTGGTAAATTAAAAAATATATACAGACTCATTATCAGCTCCCATAAAGTGCTTGATCATACATGTACTCCTGTAGACCACAGGCTTGACCACTGTCATGCCACAGAGAACTCATCTACTTAAATTTAACTCTAATAGACATCAGCCTGCCTGCCTTTAATCCTATCTTTTTTTGCCCAGTGGAAAATTTTATTTGGCAAAATAATTAATTGGGTCCAGTCTTCTGAACAATTGCTATTTCCAGGTTATGCCTTTATACCATTAATTTGTTTTCTGAACTCCAGAAACTGCTCCCTAATATAAGATATACTTTGCACTTAGTGGATCCCTGAGCAAGATACTTTAACAGTACGAAGTGCTGAAATGCTTGTGTCCTAGACTTGGGCTGAGAATCTTAGCCTTTAGAAAACTCATTATGTGATGGCATAATTTAGTGAAATATAACTTTGTGTGTTATATACATATTCCTTTCTCTTTTATACATTCTCCCTTCTCAGTTTATACATTTTCCTTTCTCTGTCATTTCAAGCAAATTGAATTGTGAGGTTTTATTACCTCAGGAATTTTAGTAGAGCAGTAAATAGGAGCTGCTGGAAGTCCATGCTCCTGGTAAAACCTTAAATGCATTGTAAACAAGAGGTCTGGGTCACAGAGCAGGGGAGACAAGGTCACGGAAATTAGGGAGGATATAAAGTGAAGAAGACTCATAGTTCTTGGCTGTGTCTGTGGTTACAGATTTTGACAGACTGTGAGGTGCAGGGCACTCAGAGCCTACTGTGGATGTCCCAAGCCTGCTTACCTGGGAAGCACACTTCACAGCAGGCTGTGAATGCAGACGTTTGTTAGAGCCCAGAAGTGCAGAGACCGGTCCTGTTCCTCTGCTCACCCTTCCCTTTTTTGTCGCTCATCTTTTCTATCCCAACTCTCCTTGAATCCCTTTCCCTTCCTTTCCCTCAGCCCCCATTTTGCTTCCACTGCTCATCTTCCCCACACTCTCCACACACCCCCTTCCTTTGCAGAAATTTCAGGAGTCCATTCAATTTCTTTTTTTTTAAACTACTGCCAAAAAATAATTTAATATAAAACTCCACCAAGATATAAATAAACATATAAGATATATAAGATATAAATAAAGACGAAATAAACGCCACTTTTCTTGCTGTTCTCTCTCAGGCAAGGCAAGTCATTTGTGGCCAGGTCCCTGAAGGAGGGGTGGGCGTTCTGTAGCCATAAGTAGCAGCCAGGGGACATGGTGCTAGAGTTGGCATTTGTCCTTTGATGGCTATGGGAGAAAAAGGGGAGAAAAACAACCAGGCTTACTTGGTACAATTCCCACTGAAGGAAAGTAGAAGCCAGCACTAGCATCTAACACAAGATGTCAGGGAGGAAATGCTTCCATTCCCTCCTTGCAATTATCTACCTTGATCATCACTTCAGTGAAAGGATGCAATATTTTCAATTAGGATGTAAACAATTTCAGGACTCATGGTACATGTAATTAGACTCTGTTAATAAGAGAAACAGAGTCCATCTTTTTGGTCACATCTTTACTGAATGTCTAGGTATTCTTAAGAATTCATAATTGTTTATTTTTATTTTGGGAAGATTTTCACCCTTCACTCTTGTGAGTGCTGCCTGACGGTTCAGAGTATGAAATAGTTCTCGAGAAGTCCCAGAGCAGCTGCAAGCCAGAAGGATGTGGAAATGGTGTCACACAGGAAGTAGCCTGGAGGGTGGAATTCTGCCCAGGGGGTTCCTCTTTAGCAAGAACGCAATTTGAAGGTACTCTTCCGGCCCAAAGAAGTTTGTATGTATGACACCACTTCTTCACAAATCAAAACTACTGGAGGCAGAGTTGATATATGGAGAAACATAGCCCACAACTGAGGGGCAGTTGAGTAGAGACAGGACAGAACTACAGGGAAAAGAAAAAGATGGCAGAGGAGGGGAGAGGAGAGTGTTGCATATAGATGATGAACAGCCCTGGGGGAGGAGGATCTAATGACGGAAACTCACTTTCCAGAAAAACCTGAAGAGGAAGGGAAACTCTCTGAGACGTGAGGAATAAAGACCAGAAGTATCAGAGCTACTGAAATTCAGTTGAAAAATATTCTGTATATGCAAAATCTTAAAATTGAACACTTACAGGCAAAGTAATAGTATTATGTACAATTATTATTTGTTCATAGAAAAACTCTATCAATACAGGATAAGCTGAAAGAAGTTACAGAAAATAGATCTTGAAAAATGGAGATGATTTCCTGATTCAAAATTCACTATATTAAATTTTATTTCTCATCAATGACATACAAGTATGATTCACTTATTATATACAATTATACTTATGTTAATTGTTTTATCTGTCAGTCTGTGATGTGAATTCAATCATCCTCACTGCATTTCTTCTGTGGTGTACTGGTCTGTGTTAAAGTGACCCTCTAACTATTGCTACAGTTTTATCTAGATTGAATGCCCACCAGCTGATGATTAGCACAGATTTGTATAGAGTGGACATGACCAGATGTCTAGAACATCTGTCACAGCAGAGCCTTAGCTGGAACTATTTCTGTCTCTCTGTGCAAC
This sequence comes from Dama dama, assembly GCF_033118175.1. Classification (NCBI taxonomy): domain Eukaryota; kingdom Metazoa; phylum Chordata; class Mammalia; order Artiodactyla; family Cervidae; genus Dama; species Dama dama. The sequence continues at coordinate 32,949,365 of NC_083713.1, read as the reverse complement.
ATATGATATGTGCAATCAATTTTGTTCATTCTTCAAATATTTATTGAATGTATACCATGTACAAGGCACTGAGCAGGGCTGTTAAGGATATTAAGTTAGCAAGTGGAAAAGAACAATATTGGGAATACTGGAAGGTAAGCAAATTCCTTTTAATAAGCTACCTTATGAAATAAACCTTAGGGCATGTGGACCTTAACTTGAGAATTAGACATTTGCTTTTTTATCTTAATAGATTCAATATTTTAGTCCCAGAGAGGAGAAAAAAGGATGTTGAACACTGAAGCATTGAAAACTGAACATTTCTCCCAACCTCACAAGTCAAGAGAATGTCTGTGTGTGTGGCCGGTGAATGTGTGAGCTGCAAAGCTATTCTGAATCATTACTGCTAAACCATGCTTTAATAATTGGGGAACCATTGTACCGTCTGTATTCACAGTCTCACACAAAACTATCAGGCCAGAGTCATTTTTCTGTAATCTGGATGCCCATTTTAAAAATAAATTCATTTAAGACATTCTTAGTATATCATATTGAATGTTAATAAGCCTGTAAGACAAGAAAAAGTCCACTGCTTGTCCTGTTTTCTTTCTACCTAACCAGTTTTGTGGCACCAGTGTCTTTCATCCAGGTGTCAGTGAAGAGCTAGTTAAAATAAAAATTCCTAAAGAAAAAAATGCATGCTTTTTGGATCCATTTCTCTTCTTCCATTTCAATATATTTTCTAACATTTAAGTGCTGAGAAAAATTTCCCTTTTTGTTATCCTCCATAGCAGGTGGCAGCTGAAGTTGTTCAATTACATGCTTTGTTGAATAAAACCTTATAAATAATGTAGACTGTTATTACATTTAACTAAAGCTTATACTCAAATGATTTTTCCTTCTGCAATTATTTGCAAACATTTTTCACCTACTGCTTCACCTCCAGCCCTGGTAAACTCCCAAAGCCCCTGAACTAGGCAGAGTCTGATTGTTTTCAAAAAGTTACAGAGTTGATCTGGAAGAGTGCTTGACTTGTTGAAAAAACTGCTGTTTTGTGGGTAGAGTGTTGAAAGGAGGAAACATAATGATGTTCAAAGACCAACTATCACTGGGCCTGGGCAGGCAGATGGATGGGGAAAGCCAGGGCCAGCTTACACCTTGGAGGATACCAGTAGTCACAATGGTGATTTAAAGAAACTGAATAGGGCTGCCAGAAACAATACATGACATCCAATTAAACCTAAACCTCAGATAAGCCACAGACTCTCTTTTATAGTATAAGCATATACCGTATAATATTTGGGACATATTTTACACTAAAAAATTATTTATTGCTTATCTGAAATTCAAATATAATTGGGTATCCCAAAGTTTTATTTGTTAAATCTAGTCCTCCTAAATCCAAAGAAAGGCTTCTTTGCTAAAAATTCTTTTCACATTGCCTAACATTCAATTAATTAACATTTTTTGATCAGTTAAGAAGCACTCTCTTTTAAAAGATAAATATTTTGGGAATTATATGAGTTGTTCACGTGTCAATGTGAATTAATTTAAAGAGACTACTTAATTCCCAATGTCTAGCTCATTTCTCTGAATCAAAGTGGGTCAGTCAGTCAGACTGAAGATCCTGGGAGTGGTTTTTTTTTTTTTTTTTGGCGGGAAGAGGTTGATTATGGTTGGGTAGAAACTGTTAATTTCAATGGGAGGATATCTGCAGATGAACCAGTTGTGTTTTTTTTTTTTTTTTTGATGAACCAGTTTTAGTGGGGATTTTCTGACAGTTATCAAAGGCCAGGGAGAGACTAGACAAAGGATGGACTGGGGCTAAGAGTATAAGGTAATAGCACCAGAGAAAGCCCACTTATTCTAGATTTTTTTTTCTTAAAAACAGTACTTAATTCATGAGGGAATCAGCAGTGGCCCCCCCCCCTTTTTTTTTCTCTAAGTGGATTATGGTAAATATTAAAATCAGTGGCAAGTAGATTTTCACAAATGGTGAAAAGATGGCAATTAAAATCACAAGACAGGTCAAGTTAACCAATTTCATTGTGGTTTCAATGTGTGTAAACAATGATATTTATATTAATAACATTGGTTTCCATTTTAAACAGAAATCTCAACTAGAAGGGTCTGAAAGCCCAGCTCTTGGCATGGATTATTTCCGCTCCTTCACACCCTGTTTAGTCAGATCACTAAGAATGAAACCAGTAAACCTGAACAGCCATAATAACAGGAAGAAAAATGCTCTTACACATTTGCCTGAGTCATAAACCTATAAACTTTTGAGAGAGATAAAGCAATTATAGATTTCCTTCAGCCTTAGATGTGACGCAATATATTCCTAGCCCTAGCAAAAATGAAAGGATATTAATTTGGCAGCATTTAGCTCTTCTTAAACAGAGTCTAAATCATACAGTTTCCCAAGTCACCAAAGTCCACACCCTACATTGTCTACCACTCACTGGGCATAAGATAGATGTTTTCTTACAAAATGTAGCTAATACTGTTACATGTTTACCATCATTACAAACTCCTTTCACTTCCTATGACACCCAGAAAAGTAAGATGGACTGAACAGCTTTTCAAACTTTTTGATGAATTGAACAACTGTTCATTAAAATTCATATTTTAAAGTGAAATCCTCCAAATAGATTCTAAATTTCAAAATCTAATATTTTATATTAGTATTGCTATTCATTTCTTGTAACCAAACAATCCAAGTTTAAAATTTCATTTTCCTAAGACTTGTGTATTAAAATAAATGTAATTGACCAAAATTAAATCAGACTACAGTTACATTCATTCCAATTACTAGCAAGTTACTGTACCCACAATCTGCATGAAACAGATGTCAGAACATAATAATCTATTTTGCAATGGGTTTATATTTTTGCCTCCTTTTGAACAATAACATTTATGGGAAACACAGCTAAACAGCTGTCTGGCTAATGGGGAAAGCTATGCAATGCACAGCTTTGCAGCAATGCACAAATGCAGTACAGACACTGCAGAGAGGCTGGAAATAAAATCACTTCTTTCAGGAGCAGCACTGCTGGCTCTCAGCTGAGATGAAACAGATTTTCTTTTCTTTTTTTAAAATTCACATAACTAATCTAACATTAATTCCCTTAAACACTGACTACATGCAAAGAATATTGTTTGACACTTTTTAGAAACTAGAGACATAGCAGTTTTAAATATTTTTTTGTCTCTCTGGTAACTGAAGTGAAGAGTCTTTGCAAGACGACTTAGATGCTACTGATTTGAATGAAGGAAAAAATGGATAAATGTATTGTATGCTTTATTTAGCTTGAGTTTCATTTTGAGGCTAGAAACAGGGTTATAAAACATCAGGGACTTAACAGCACCGATAGAGGACATGAACAGGGCTGGGGTTGACAGGCCTGTTACATGTACAAGCATTACTCAGCATTCTGGGCATCTTTTTAACCTGCCAAATTTTGCTGGCTATAAAGACAAGTCAAGACTCCTCTGCTACTGTTCAATTATTTTTCTCCCCACCAAAGAGGAAGGCAGAAAAGATAACTTTAGCATTAAGGGAAAAGGCAAACTGTGCAAATATCCAACAAGAACTAAATGAACTAAATCTCCTTTATCCTCTGTTTTCTCCCAACTCTCCTAGAAGTATAAGCAATATCATCCTATTCAACATTTGGGAGAACCAACACATGAGCCACACTGTGTTCAGTAAATGTTTTCTTGAATGAATGAATACATGAATGAATTCAGAATCAGAGGCTGACCCATGCCATCTGCTCAGTCCCAGGTCATTAGAAGGGCAAAGCCACTGTCCTCCCACATCTCATTCTAACATATATGTCATTGCCAAACTAAGGGAAGTCAAAGATAGAGTGATAATAAAAATTTTCAGAGCTTCATTCTGATAAAAATTCTCCTTTCTACAAAATTTAAAAATGGAACATTAAAGTTTAATTAAGTGAATTTTTTTAATTTGTGGGGAACTAAAATAATAGGGCATATTATTTATTTAATAGATACTGAACCTTGAGGATATTAATGATTTTATTCATAAAAATCATCTGGGAGAGATTTGGAAAACACAAGTCCAAGGCCACCCAAGTATTTTTGTTTCAGAGATCTGAAGTTGGGCCTGGAATCTGTTTTTAAACCACCTGTTCATGTGATTAAGACAGGGGGGTTATACTTAATCAATGGGTATGTGTTGACAAACACTGGTATAGATGAATGAACTAGGTAAGGCATACTTTATAAATATCAAAATCAAGTATTTGATACCTAAGGAATTAAATTAATTCATGCAAGTATCAGTTTATTGATTAGAGAGAAATCCATGATTTAATAATTTAAGTAGTGGAATGGTCACTTCTGACCTGGAGGTTTATTCTGTCAACCATGAAAGTTTTGTAGTGAGATCACTGAACTCAAAGAGGATATCTTGGTTCAAGTTTTGGCTCTAATTCTTAATAAACTGTGACATTATAAATAGTCTCTTGACTTCCCTCAGTTCACTTTCATCATTTATAAAAATTAATTCTTATAATAACACCTGGGGTGCTTACTCAGCCCCAGGAGTAACCAGGGCTGAAAGACGAACCTAAATGACCATGTTGGCACCACCTGACTTTCCCATCCCTTCCAGTGGCCACAGCCTGGTAGGTGAAATGAGGACACAGATCATAGTGGAAGCAATCCACAAGCTTTTCTGAGCCAATAGGGTTCTCTTTCTGGAGAATGACTAGATTGGAATGAGACTTGAGTGAGTCAGAACATTAAAGGAACCTGAATGCAGTGACCCGGGGTTGAGTCTGGGAAGCGCTCTCTGGCCCTGAGCAAGCAGAGGACAGCAGCCAAAGCATAAAAGACAGAGCAGCAGAGATAAGAAGCAAGCAAGCAAATAGTGAGTAAGTGGGAGCTGTGGTCATGTGGCTCCCGACGTCTCAGTTCAGGTTAGTCTCTTCATGGCTTAGCTGTGTTTTGGTCTGTGGGATTTCCAATAAATAACCCATTTGAGCTTACTACCTTGAATGTGTTTTTATGCCTTGGAAGCAAGCATTCCCTGACACCTCTCTTCCCCCCGTTACAAATGTGAGGACACTTTGCACATAACAGATTCTTCAAATTTTAACTGTCTACCTTGTAAAGGAGAAAATGAAGGGTCAACCAAGTTAGGTGCCACAGATAGTGGAGTGACTAGCTCCAGTCAGATAGTTTGTGAAGGTTTGAGATTGAAATCTGGGTCTACTGTTTTATAGTTCAGTGCTCTTGTGATAAAACCAGAAATTCAGGCAGCAGGGCTGATATTTGGTTAGAAACATTTATTGTCACAGTATGTTTTCTCACTGAGAAACTGAGTCATCCTAACTTTTCTCAAAAGTAGACTCAAGGAATCCTTCCAGGACAAATCTTCCTCAAAAAACGGTCTAACATAATTTCAAGCACTTGAACAAGCGGCTACCTGGGATATCAGAACTCTGTGTTATAAAGAATGGAGAAAACTCATGACCAGGAAAAAAAGCAGCCATTGTTACTATACCCTCAACATTTTAAAAGAAAGAAAAGAATGGCACATGGAGAATGCCTGATTTTAAGGAGATTGTATCTGGATGGATCTGTTAGAAGGGGTTACCTATAAATGGAGTCTCTGTGCCGCTTAATGAATCAAGTGTTGAAAGTGTCCTTTTAAATGACCAATTTAGACCTTGCAGAATATCTGCCAGAATAAGTTTTTGTGTAGGTGATACTAAGTTGTGCCCAGAATATTCAATTGAGCCAAATTTATTTTCCACATATAGTCACAGTTTTATACATTATTATATAATTTTTTGGCAGAAATAAGAAACATTCAGAATGTTTTGCACTTCAAAATTTAAAAAATCCTAGTATAAAAATATCTAGTGTTTTAGATGTTACAAAGTAGGTCCAAATGCAGAAAGTAAGTTGCATGTGATAAAAATACCAGAAATTTCTAATTAGTTGGCATAGACATACAGTTGACCCGTAACTGCAGCCTTGAGACTGGAAGAAGATTGCCTCTTGGCAGGAAAGCTATGACAAACCTACAGAGTGTGTTCAAAACCAAAGACATCACTTTGCTGACACAGATCAAGGCTAAGGTGTTTTCAGTAGTCATGTATGGATATGAGAGCAAGACCATAAAGAAGGCAGAGTGCTGAAGAATTGATGCTTTCGAACTGCTGTGCTGGAGAAGACTCTTGAGAGTCTCTTGGACTGCAACAAGATCAAACCAATCAATCTTAAAAGAAATCAACCCTGAATACTCATTGGAAGAACTGATGCTTAAGCTGAAGGTCCAATGCTTTGGTTACCTGATGCGAACAGCCAACTCATTCAGAAAGACCCTGATGCTCTGAAAGACTGAAGGCAGGAGGAGAAGAGGGCAACAGAGAATAAAATGGTTGGATGGCATCACAAATTCAATGGACATGAACTTGGGCAATCTCTGGGAGATGGTGAGGGACAGGGAAGCCTGGAGTGCTGCAGTCCATGGAGTTGCAAAGAGTTGGACACGACTCAGTGGCTGAACAACAGACATACAGTTGCAGACATATGGTAGAATGGAATTTAACAGCAACAAAAGATCACTAAATATCAATCAATCAATTAATCAACCAAAGAAACTATTAAACTACAACCATGCTCAGCTACATGCTAGATGATCCAGAGATAGCAGAGATTTCCAGGGTGTCCCCTTCATTAACTTTCCTCTGTAGACAATGGGGTCTATTTATGTAACCCATGACCCTCCATGCTTCCCCTTTAGCTAGTTAATGTAAGACGCACAAAGTTAAGTTCAGAGCCAAGTAGAAGTCATATCTTTTCTGGGTTTTGGAACATCAAATTCACCACTCCTTTTAGCTTGTTTAGTCTTTATTATTTGGATTTATACTGTATTTGATTTTTTAAGTCAGATCAAATCACTTTTGGAAGAAAAAAGAAAAATCATGAAGTTCTCTTGCTACAGTTTATGCCCATTGCCAGTGATTTATCTTTTTACAGAGATTAAAAAAAGATCCAATTACATACTCTCCTTGCGACAAACCTACATATATTTGAAAACAGTATCACCTCTCCCTTCAGTGCTCTCTTTTCCAAACTGAAAACTTTTCAATCTTTTAAGGCCCTATAATGGGTACTATGTAATTATTTGCATTATTCACCTGGTCCTTTCCAATTTCTTCCCAAATTCACTGAGCTGCTCAGAGACTCTAAAGGAATAATAGTAATTAAAAATAGCATAAAGATTATTCCTGGGTTAGGAAGATCCCCTGGAGAAGCAAAGGCAACCCACTCCAGTATTCTTGCCTGGGAAATCCCATGGACAGAAGGGCCTGATGGGCTACAGTCCATGGGGTCTCAAAAAGTAGGTCATGACTCAGCAACTGAACAGCAACTGCAACTGAACAACAATAAAAGGTGATTCCTAACTTTTGCATACATTTTCTTTACAAATTGTTTCAGTAATAGGGTATCTGTATTCACTTAGCCTGTATCTGCACAAATCAATTTGACATTATAAAAAGGGTTCAAACAATAACATCAATCTTTACATATAAAAGCATCCTATGATCCTCTTCCTACTATTAATCAGAAACGAATACTTACTGACTTCTTGTTAAACATAAGGGTCTTGATTCCATCAACTTGTGACTAGTTTTCCCAACATCTTATGATTTGTATGCTTAATAGTTTGTTCTGGATTCAAAATCTAACCTTGGTTGAACTTTAGAGTCTGTCAGCTTCTAAAAGTTTCAAATTTATCCTGTGTTCTATTCTTGAATCCCTCAGAGCTATTAATATGATTTATTATACACCATTTATACTCTAATTCCCGATTTCAACATTGAGGTCAGTGAAAAGTTATTAAACAGTAATAATCTCTGGGTTGATTTCAATAGTGTAATTAATATATTTCTCCATGAAATCATGAAATGATTGTTAACCATATTGAATCACTTGAACACTTAACAATTAATTTTAAACTGAATTAATAAACAAATAATTTCAAGAAATCAGGCTCAGAGTTATTCTAGAGATTCTAAAATCTGTAATGCCCACTCTGGCTTTTGATTCATGCTGAATACATGCCATGTACACATTCATATCATAATCTCTTTCAATTATCTAATTATATACATGATAGTACTTAACAAAATATAAATTCTTTCATAGATGCCTTTTTTGAAAAAGTGTATTGTTACTCTCAACAGACACTGAAATTTCAACTTCTTTCATTTGGTGGTCCTTCATAATTCTTACATGAAAGTTGGGAATTAATAATAAAAGATCATAAAAAAAAGATCAAGTACAGATATATGAAAGCATCCCCAAAGCACAGATAAGTGATATTCATTATTTTTGTCTTAGTCAACATGACTTTTTACTTTGTCACAAAGGAAATTAAATTGGTCTGACACAATCTCTTTTCACAGGCTTTAATTGTTTTTATCTGTGTTATTCTAGGAGACTATCAATTTCAATATATGTATGATTTTCATGTTTTATTTTCTCATTTTTTAGGCTACCTCAAGATATTGAGTTAAGATAAAGGTCCTAAAATTCTTTAATCATTTTTCTGAAACATCTCAAATGTGCCCTTTCACGGAATTTGCAAAATGCTGTATGCATTCACCATTTCTGCTGGAAATCTAAAAATATTGTACATTTTTAAATTTATGAATTTATAAATATATGGTAATTATACCTTGTTTTAATTTTTAAGTTCTTTCTTCCCCTTTTTACCTAGATATATGTGTGTGTGTGTGTGTGTGTGTGTGTGCACTCACATGGTGCAGGCCACTTAGTTGCTCAGTCATGTTGGACTGTTTGAGACCCTTTGGACTGTAGCCCACCAGACTTTTCTGTCCATGGGATTTTTCAAACAAGAATACTGGAGTGGGTTGCCATTTCCTTCTCCAGGGATCTTCCCGACCCAGGGATCAAACCCACATTTCCTGGGTCTCTGGTCTCCTGCATTGCAGGAAGATTCTTTATCTGCTGAGCCATCCAGGAAAGTCCTTCTTACCTTGATGAGAATGCCTTATTCCGTATATCTCCATCTCTAGTTCATCTTCTAGTCCCTGTTAATTCGATCTTTCCAAATGCCAGGGTTTAAAAGATCTGCTTTAAATAGGAATCTATTTTTTTTAATTTATATTTGAGGTTAGGCCTGGCGTGCTGCAATTCATGGGGTCGCAAAGAGTCGGACATGACTGAGTGACTGAACTGAACTGAGACTTCAATTTGAAGCAAAAGATATGAAAAGATATTTGGAATGTTCAAAAGCCTATGTATTCAACTAGATTCAGGTTAAGTTCTAGATGTTTGGAGAATTGGAAAACTTATATCCAGATACATGGAGTACCCATATTTCTTGAGAATCGTTATATATGTATTTGAGAAGAAAATAATCTAAATAATGCAGATTGCACATAAATATTTCTAAAAATAACTCCATGTTATATTGCTTAGCATATGTTCAAGCTGGTTTTAGAAAAGGCAGAGGAACCAGAGATCAAATGGCCAACATCCGATAGATCATCGATAAAGCAAGAGAGTTCCAGAAAAACATCTATTTCTGCTTTATTGACTATGCCAAAGCCTTTGACTGTGTGGATCACAACAAACTGTGGAAAATTCTGAAAGAGATGGGCATACCAAACCACCTGACCTGCCTCTTGAGAAACCTGTATGCAGGTCAGGAAGCAACAGTTAGAACTGGACATGGACAACAGACTGGTTCCAAATAGGAAAAGGAGTATGTCAAGGCTGTATATTGTCACCCTGCTTATTTAACTTATATGCAGAGTACATCATGAGAAACGCTGGGCTGGAAAAAGCACAAGCTAGAATCAAGATTGCCGGAAGAAATATCAATAACCGCAGATATGCAGATGACACCACCCTTATGGCAGAGAGTGAAGAAGAACTAAAGAGCCTCTTGATGAAAGTGAAAGAGGAGAGTGAAAAAGTTGGCTTAAAGCTCAACATTCAGAAAACTAAGATTATGGCATCTGGTCCCATTACTTCATGGCATATAAATGCGGAAACAATGGCTGACTTTATTTCTCTGGGCTCCAAAATCACTGCAGCTGGTGATTACAGCAATGAAAATTAAAAGACGCTTACTCCTTGGAAGGAAAGTTAGGACCAACCTAGAAAGCATATTCAAAAGCAGAGACATCACTTTGCCAACAAAGGTCCATCTAGTCAAGGCTATGGTTTTTCCAATGGTCGTGTACGGATGTGAGAGTTGGACTATAAAGAAAGCTGAGTGCAGAAGAATTGATGCTTTTGAACTGTGGTGTTGGAGAAGACTCTTGAGAGTCCCTTGGACTGCAAGGAGATCCAACCAGTTCATCCTAAAGGAGATCAGTCCTGGGTGTTCATTGGAAGGACTGATGTTGAAGCTGAAACTCCAATACTTTGGCCATCTGATGTGAAGAGCTGACTCATTGGAAAAGACCCTAATGCTGCGAAAGATCGAGGGCAGGAGGAGAAGAGGACAATAGAGAATGAGATGGTTGGATGGCATCATCGACTTGATGGATGTGGGTTTGGGTGGACTCCAGGAGTTGGTGATGGACAGGGAGGCCTGGGGTGCTGCAGTTCATGGGGTCATGAAGAGTTGGACACGACTGAGTAATTGAACTGACCTGATGCTGCTTAGATTATTTTCTTCTCAAATGAATATTTAAGGATTTTTCAGAAACATATATATATATGTATATGTGTGGGTGTGCACTGAGATTAATAGCAGAGAATTGCATCTTTTAAGTTAGTAATATGAATGTGAGATTTGTAAATCTTTTATTAATTAAAGTTACTTGAAAGAAGAATCTTATTTTTCTTTATTACAAGAACCAATAGCTAAATTTATATGCTGAATATTAAAATTATTTGCCAACAAACATCTTTTCTACTTCTATATTTTAGAATACTGACATTTCAAAAGATTTATACTGGCACATTACATAAAATAGTAACAAAACTGTATTATATTAATATTCAAAATGAGAATGACTACATGCCTAAATAGCAATTTGGCGGGCCAATTTTTAATTTGGCATATATATTCAAAGTGAAGAAAATATTGACTGAAATTTAGAACAATGATACAAATAAGAAATATTTGAGTTTTAAGAAGTACAACAAATGGTGAAATAATCTTATTGTATTTAACTAGTGTTTTTGAAAAAAAAAGAAAACATAACCTCACTTTAAGACTTTAGAGTTGTACTATACTTTTGTATAACTTTGCTAATTTAAAGACAAAATTTGACAATAGTTTAAATCTCCCTCTTCTATTTCTTTGGCCAGAATAATCAATTCCTACAAAATCTATTATATGGATAACTCAATATGAAACCAAGTACGCCATCTGAGGAAATACGTCACACGTCTCCAATTCTTTCCTAGGGATGTGTGTGCTCAGTCTCTAAGTCACGTTCAAGTTTTTGCAACCCCAAAGGCTGCAGCCTGCCAGGCTCCTCTGTCCATGGGATTCTCCAGGCAAGAATACTAGAGTGGGTTGCCATTTCCTCTTCCAGGGGATCTTCACAACCCAGGGATCGAAGCTGGGTCTCCTGCATTGCAGGCAGATTCTTTACTGTCTGAGCCATCTGGGAAGCCCCTAGAGATAGTTTTTAAAATGCAATATCCCAAAATAACTAGTATAATCTTCTATATAATATTTTACTTGTTCTTTTTTAATATGTCAGCTCCAATTCTTTAAAAATTATATCAGGGTAATAACTATATAATATCATTCAGTTCAGTTCAGTTGCTCAGTCATGTCCGACTCTTTGCGAACCTATGAACCACAGCACGCCAGACCTCCCTGTCCATCACCAACTCCCGGAGTTTACTCAAACTCATGTCCATCGAGTCGGTGATGCCATCCAGCCATCTCATCCTCCGTCATCCCCTTCTCCTCCTGCCCCCAATCCCTCCCAGCATCTGAGTCTTTTCCAAAGAGTCAACTCTTCGCATGAGGTGGCCAAAGTATTGGAGTTTCGGCTTCAGCATCAGTCCTTCCAAAGAACACTCAGGACCTATTAACTTAAATTAATTACATTGATTTAATTATATAATTATATATTATATATATAATTTGTATAATTATATTACCAGGATTATAATCCTTTAAGAAATAAACAAATACAGGAAATGTAGAAATTTTCTATAATTCTATGTAGAAATTAGAATTCTTTACCACTGAGCCAGCAGGGAAGCCCGGATAGTGTTGTGAAATTAAACCTTTATCACTCTAAACTGAGGAACTGGAAAAATCAATAATATTAACTGAGCAAAAGATTTTATAGCAATAGGTACCAGTTGGGGATCCAATCAAGTGATAGAAACCACATGTAAATTTAAACAGGAAGACTTTAATATGAAGGATTATTAAGTTATTAAAGCTGAGTAAATAAAAAGATATAAGAAAAGTCTAAAGGGCTGAGGGAAGAAGAAACAAAAAGAAAAGTCTAGGGCTGAGGGAGAGCATAGAAAGGAAGACAGAGAAGTGTTGCCCTTCTTCAGGCGGTGTTTCAGAGCTCATCGGACAAGGGGAAGCTGAAACCCTTTTTCTGTGCAGCAGCATAGTTTGCGGGGGTGTCAGGCCAGTGCTGGGTCATAATTGTCAAGCAAGCAAGAACAACACTTCAGAACCCAGTTACGGAGCAAGAGGTCTCTGTGTTAGGAGGGCTGTGGCCAAGTGGTCACTGTGCCCTTAACTGGGTTCTGAAGTCACCACGGGCTGCCCCAACTAGGCTGTGGCAGAATATCACTACGTGTCCCCATACACACACATCTCTAATAGACAGTGCAGAGGAGCAAGGAAAAGCAAACTCTAGCCGGGAGAGCAGCCCCTTCCTTCAGCAATGTTCCTTTCAGTACCCTCTACTGACAAAGCTCCCCTGACAAAAGGTTTCCCTAGTGGCTCAGATAGTAAAGAACATGCCTGCAATGTGGGAGACCTGGGTTTGATCCCTGGGTTCAGAAGATGCCCTGGAGAAGGATATTGGCTACCCTCTTCCAGGATTCTCTGTCCTGGAGAATCCCATGGACAGAGGAGCCTAGCAGACTATAGTTCATGGGGTTCCAAAGAGTCAGATATGGACCAGTTGACTAACACTTTCACTGACAAAGAACTAATGCTTAAAAACCCCTATAGCTGTCTAGGTTCCAAATGGTGAACTTAGAACTGAGAGACGACAAATTGATAACTGGCATGACATGTACAATGATTATTATTCATAATTATTGTTTTCACAGGTGATACTTCTTGATAGCTACATATATTTCATTTATATTCATCAATCAGATACTTAATGCTTATTTTTTTGTAATCACCTTAACCACTTTTATAGGCCAATGGAGAGCTAAATTTGCTGTCACATAGACCGTTATCTCTTATCCACTGGCGCATCTCCAAAATAAATAGCAAGTCATCTTTAAATTCCCACAAGCATTTATCTGCAATTCTCATGTTACTTGCCAACTTTTACCTCTTATTATATTTACTTGTGAATGTCTTATTTTCTGTCTTAATACATAAACACCTTGGGAATAGCATCCATCCTTGCATTTTTCACTATAACATGCAAAGTGCATATTTGTGAAAGGCACACAATAGTTTCTGCATTAATCAATAAAATATTATACTTGGAATAACAATGCCATCTCCCAAGAGTGAGCGATACAGCACAATAGTTAAAAATTCAAAACCTACAGCAAAAATAAAAGCCTAAAACACAGAACATTTATTTTCAGATCATTTTATAGTAAAAGGTCTCATAAAGTGACCATATAGTTTCCTTAATATTTAGACATCTGATATTTATAAAGTACCAAAGACTTTTATTCTGATTCATTCTTGAATAAGAAGAGAATATTACTTTGATAAAATTTTTTATCAATTTAGCTAATCAATTTTTTGATTAGCAACTAATAGGACACTGGCCAATTGATTTTTGAAAAAGACACCAAGGCAATTTGATGGGGAAAGAATTAATTTTTTTCAACATTTGGTGCTGGAAAAACTAGACACCCACATGCAAAAGGAAGAATTTGGGACCATGTATAACACCACACAAAAATTAATTCAAGATGAATCATAGATATAAATGTTAAAACTAAAACAATAAAAGTGTTTGAGATATATGAGTAATTCTTCATGACCTTAGGTGAGGTAATGATTTCTTAGGTATAACACCAAAAGCACAAGCAATCAAAGAAAAAAATTGGTAAATTGTACTGCATAAAAATGATTTGTAGTTCAAAAGGCAACATCAAGAAAATAAATACAAGCCAAAGAATAGGAGAAATAATTTACAAATTACATAGCAGATAAGGAATTATATGCAGAATATCTTTAAAAACCTCTTACAAGTCAATAATAAAAAGACAAAAACCCAGTGTAAAAATAAGCACAGGATTTGGACAGACATTTGCTCAAAGAAGATACACGAATCAATAAGCACATCAAACGATGTTCAGTAATCATTATCTATGAGGGAAATGCAAATCAAAATCACAATGAGATACCATATCACATCTACTAGAATGGATATAATAAGAAAGATAAAAACAAGTGGTGTTGATGATGTAGAAACACTGGAACCCTCGTATATTGCTGGGAGGAATATAAAATGGTACAGACATTTTGGAGAACACTTTGGTAGTTTCTCACAATGTTAAACATAGGTATATTGTATGACCTAGTAATTTCACCCCAAAGCAACAAAGGGAAATGCAAACATATACACATACAAAAACCTGTACGGGAATATTCAGAGCAGTCTTATCATAATAGCCAAAAGGTAGAAACTTCCCAAATGTCCATTAACCAGTGAATGAATAAACAAATATGGTATATGCATACAATGAAATATTACTGAGCAATTAAAAATAATAGTACTGATACGTGCTGCAACATGGATGAACCTCAGAGATATAATGTTAAGTCAAAAAAACAAGACACAGAAAATAACATAATGCATTATTCAAATTCATATGAAATGTCTAGAAAATGCAAATGTATGGAGACAGAAATTAAATGGTGTTTGCCTAGGACTGACAATAGAAGTGGGGAGTGAATACAAATGTGCATTAGGTTTCTTTTTGGCTCAATGGAAGTGTTCTAAAATTAAGTTGTAGTAATGGTTGCACAACTCTATAAATATACTAAAAATACTGAATTATAAAACAAACTCATGCCACAATGATAATCATGTAAACAGTGATAATTATTGACTCCCTTTCTTTTCTGTTTATGAACCAGAATGCCTTGATCATTTCTTTATGCGTTACTCCTCTAGAGGAATTCAAGAATTTTATAGAAATAATAACTGTAATATTTGAATTATTACTATATTTCTTTACATAATTTTCTTTTTGCCTAAAGTCAAAAGTAATTATTCCTCATGGAATGTCTATTAATTACCTTTGGTGTTACTTTGGGCATTAGAGAAAAATCTTTGTTCCAAATTTAAATTGAAATTTTGAATCCAAAATTATGACCAGTCAAGGCACAGCACTGCATTTGCATTGAAATAGCATACATAAATAAGAATATTGATTTTATTAAGATCAGTAATGCTGAGGTTTAGAGATGGTATGCAATATATTCAGAACCTCAAAGAAGCAATGAATTCTATGTTTTTAAAATATTTTTTATATAGCCAGCTTATATTTCTTAGAATTCAAGTACTTAAAAGATGGTATCTTGAAACCTAGTGTTATACATAGTAGACTCTCAACACACATTTGTAAAGTGAGTGAATAATTAGTGGATGAATGACTGAGAAAATTATTTCTTGCTGACCAACTTCCTGACTGCTCTACTCCAAGGCCCAGTAACCATGAATGCTAAAACATTTAGTATTTACAATGCTTAGACAGTGTTATTGGTCAATGTTTCCTGCATTTGTCTATCAGATTGAGCAATCAGTATAAATGTTCATCATAAATATGATATGGACTCAACTTACTATAATTTTAAATAATTCTAGATAGTCATATATAACATTACATTTTATATGCCAACCATTTCACTTTTTTTGTTAGTTTTTTGATTTTGGTTAAGGAGTTTTTGGCTTCAAGATGGCTTGAACTTTGGCCACCTGATGTGAAGAGCTGACTCATTTAAAAAGACCCTGGTGCTGGGAAAGATTGAAGGAGGGAGGAGAAGGGGACGACAGAGGATGAGATGGCTGGATGGCATCACTGACTCAATGGACATGAGTTTGAGTAAACTCCGGGAGCTGGTGATGGACAGGAAGGCCTGGTGTGCTGCAGTCCATGGGGTCTCAAAGAGTCAGACACAACTGAGCAACTGAACTGTACTGATGGCTTGAACTAAGAAAGTCAATAGAAGAGGTTTCAGGGTTGGCTCATTCAATAATTTCACCTAAGAAGCAAAGCTCTGTTCAAGCCTCTATTCTACCACCTTCAGTGATGGTTGAATAAGGTGGTCTGCAGCAGTGAAAGATGTTACATCCAGAAAGGCAACACCAAAGGAAAAATACTGTCTTTTCTTGTGGCTTTTTCTTAGGAGAGCAGTGAGTTTTTCTAGAAGCCCCATGGTAAACAGTCTATATTTCATTAGTTAGTATGGGATAACGAGTCTATTGCTAAATCAATCATTGACAATGGGAATGAGGTCACCCCTAGGCTAATCAGCCCACTCCTAGAACTGGGTGGAGAATTGAGACAGACTAATTTTTCATGATCCTTCAATGTCCTGAGGAGGGTGGTACCTACACAGAATCAGAGTTATGCTAAGAAGAAAGAATGTGACTACTTGTCTACTGTTTAGTTGCTAAGTCGTGTCTGACTCTTTATGACCCCATGGATTGTAGCCCACCAGGATGCTTTGTCCGTGGTATTTCCCAGACAAGAATACTGGAGTGGGTTCCCATTTTCTTTTCCAAGAGGTCTTCCCAACCCAGAAATTGAACCCAAGACTCCTGTTTTGGTAGGCAGATTCTTGACCACTGAGCTACCAGGGAAGCCACTTACTTGCCTATTACCACTACCAAATTCAGGAGAAGAAAGAAAATTTTCTCAGGTCATTTGGACTGACCTTGAAAATAACAACCTCTTTCAAAGCTCTGATGTATAGATTATGCTCTGAGAACTAGATGTATACACTGAGATTTATTACTAGAGGGTATAAATTACTAGACTTTAAGACAAAATGAAAACTTAAATTGTTTTTAACACTGTAATGTTACCCTGGTTTCGGGATCTAATGTGATTCTTCCACATCATGGAGGATATGAATGATCCTCTCTTAGATAATATTGTTAGGCAGGAAGTTAGCCATGAGCAACAAGAGGTGGCCCCATGAGCTAAACATCCAATGGCCGCCTAATCCCACCAAGCTACTTACCAACCCTGCCCAACATAGCCCCCAGCAGTACTCCAAAATAGTCAGGGGATCAGAAAAACCCTCCACTGGCTGACTGTAGGGACTTTCCCCACTCTGGCACATGTGCACACCTCACACTATCATGTACTTAGGTAAACTTTGGCAGTCATTGGGCTCATTAACTGTTCATAAATATTCCATGAGTAGATACATCTAATTATAGGAGACTGAAATATGTGAAGGATGTGTACAGTAGAGCCTCTTATTATATAACCTCAGTCAATGGACCCCATGGATTATGTAAATAAGCTTGCCTTAAAACCTCTACACCTCAGCCCTCCAGGGTCATTGCTTCCCTTGACCTGGCCCACCTCTCTTTTGAGATGTTCCTTCGTCCTTTATCTTCAATAAATTCTCTTGCAACAGGTAAGACCTCAGAGTCTTCTTTGCATCCTTACCAAGAACCAAGGCTAATAGGAGGAGGGGTCTCATCCAGACTCTCTGCTAACAATATCAAACCTATAACTACATATAATTGAAGGGCTTCCCACATGGTGCTAGTGGGAAAGAATCTGCCTGCCAATGAAGGAGAAATAAGAGACGCAGTACGCTGGCAGGAAGATAATAATCATAAAAGCATGAACCTCCCAAGGGAGCTGCAGGAATACTGAAATGTATTCAGGTACCTCAAAATAAAACAGTATTAAATTGGTGGATTTGAAAGTGGATTAGATTAAGGTACTATTCAGGCTTCCTCAATGGCTCAGTGGTAAAGAATCCGCCTGCAATGTAGGAGACACAGGAGTTGAGGGTTGGATCCCTGACTCAAGAAGCTCCCCAGGAGGAGGAAAAGGCAACCCACTCCAGTATTCTTGCCTGGAAAATCCCATGGACAGAGGAGCCTTGCGGGCTATAGTCCATGGGATCTCAAAGAGTTGGACATGACTGAAGCAACTTGGCATACACACACAGTTGAAGGATAAATGAGAACTGTAAAGTGATTACCATTTCCTTACTTCCCTTTCAAGTCTCACATTATTCAATATACTTGTTAAAGACATATTTTAATGGGAATTTTAGATCTCTTTAAAACTGTATCTGAATATCTAAGAAGAGTGTTATATGCTACTGGAAAGTGGTAGAAAAAGCAGTTAGTGCAATAGTTTTTGTGTAGTTGTTCCATGTTAATATTTAAGTTATTTTGTCTCTATTTCTGAAAGTAAGGAAAAATTTGAGAAAATGAACACAAGAGGATATATTCTGAATAAATTGTGAGAGGAGGAGAGAATAAGAATAGTGAACCAACCTATTTCAAGCTCTACTCTCAGCAGGGACCTGGAAGAACCACAGGCGAAAGCTAAGGAGCTCACTGCATGAAACCATGCGCCTCTAATTGTTTGCCCCACATGTGAGTGTCGGTTGACTGAACTTCCATCGCGTGTGCACTACACAGGCAATGTGGGAATTCTGGGTTTTGGCTCTGCTTTATCCAACAAAAGATCTGATGATTATTAACAGAACTCTAAAATGCTTGATATTTTTAATGTGTTAGTTAAGTTTACCTCAAAAGCAATTATCCAATTATAAAGAAACAACATTTCCATAACTATTGTAATAATGAAATAAAAGTAAAACTCTGTGATGGAATACTACGGAGCCATTAAAATGATCTTTTTAAAAAATTTCAGCCAGCATGAAAAAAAATTTGAAGATATAACACCTGATAGATAAAAAGTTGCAAACACCATAGGAATCTAAGAAACAACAACCAAAATTTCCCCCAAAACAACAAAAATTAAAATTATTTAGAGGAAAATATCACAGTGTCAAAAGCAATATCTTATTATTCTTGTGGGCAAAAAAAAAATCACCCAAAAGATTCTAAGATATGAATATTATAGTTTTTATACTTTTTAAATATTCTAAGTTTTCTATTATAGCTATTACTAATTTTTATAACTAAGAAAGGATAATCCTTGGATAATTTTTTTAAAAATTTGACTCAAGCAAAAGACAAAATACAACTCCAACAGATTAAATGGGAAGTAATGAAATTTCTCTGAATTAAATCAAGTCATTTTTAACTAAAGTTAACAATAAGAAAAAAAATTCAGTTACTTTGAAAAACAGTGTTTAATCACAGCATACATGGACTCTGTGATAGGAGTCTGGAATTTGCACAAAAATATTAAGATTATTATGTGCTTAAGTACAGTTTTACCAATAAATGTATTTATGAAAACATTATTTAAAGTATAGAATTGTTAGGTAATAAAGGTTTCCCTGAAATGTTTTTGTTTTGTTTCATTTTCCAAGTTCCTGTGTCCATGGGATTTCCTGGCAAGAATACTGTAGTGGGTTGCCATTTCCTACTCCAGGGGATCTTCTTGACCCAGGAATCAAACCTGCTTCTCCTGTGTCTCCTGCATTGCAGGCAGGTTCTTTATTGCTGAGGTGTGTGTGTGTGTGTGTGTGTGTGTGTGTGTGTGTGTGTGTGCAGGTTCTTTATTGCTGAGGTGGGGGGGTGTGTGTGTGTGTGTGTGTGTGTGTGCGCCCAGTTTCTCAGCTGTGTCCACTCTTTGCGACCTCATGGACTATAGTCTACCAGGCTTCTCTTCTCCATGGAATTCTTTAGGCAAGAATACTGGAGCGGGTTGCCATTTTCCTCCTCCAGGGGATCTTCCCCACCCAGGAATTGAACCTGTGTCTCTTGTGTCTCCGCATCGGGAGGCAGATTGGGATTTTTTTTTTTTTTTTTTTTTTTTACCACTAACACCACCTGGGAAACCCCTATTGAGTACTTAGTGAAAGTGAAGTTGCTCAGTCGTGTCCAGCTCTTTGCGATCCCATGGACTGTAGCCTGCCAGGCTCCTCCGACCATGGGATTCTCCAGGCAAGAACACTGGAGTGGGGTGCCATTGCCTTCTCCAGGGGATCTTCCCGACCCACGGATCGAACCCAGGTCTCCAGCATTGCAGGCAGACGCTTTAACCTCTGAGCCACCAGGGTAGCCCATTGAGTACTTAGATGCCCCCAAATGAACTAGAGAGTGGTGATGATCCTGTTACATCAGAGAACAGGCTGAAATCTGTTGCAGAGAAGGTACAGCACATGATAAGGAAGCCAAGAAATAAGCACAATGAAGTGCAGTTGGTGCTAGGATGGAAGTCTCTTCCAGGCACAGCCACAGCACAGAAAGGAAATGAGTCATTCTTGAGGGAAGAAGAGATCGTGGCTTTTCAGGCAGAGAACGCAGCAGCAGCAAAGGCCAGGAGACAAAAGCAGTTCAGATACACACAGAAATGCCGTCTATCTGGGGAGCAAAGGCCAGGAGACAAAAACAGTTCAGATACACACAGAAATGCCGTCTATCTGGGGAGCAAAGGCCAGGAGACAAAAACAGTTCAGATACACACAGAAATGCCGTCTATCTGGGGAGCACATGGTAGGGTAGATAGACCATAGAGAAGAGAAAAACCTCAACAGCTCACAGGAGCCAGTCATCCTAAATAAACTGCGCTTTTATCCCCGGATGTCACTAATGCTTTTAAAGAGAGGAGACTTGATGTGCCTGTCAGAAAGGTTACTAGTGTGGAGGGGAGGGAGGTTCTAAGCAGGAAAGGTGCGTACGTGAAAAAAGACCAGTAGAAAAATTTTACATTGTTTTAGTTGAGAGAAGTTGAAAATCCAAATAAGAGTATCAGAATATTTATCTTTTATAATCTCTGGTTTGCTTTGCAACACTTCTTACATTTATTAGAACTTGCAGAGTTAAACTGATATGTGTAGCTCATATCACAGTAATGGAAAACACACTAGTGTAATGTGATAAATATTTTCCTTATTCAGCATAACTTCCAGGACTCAGTTACCTGCATTATAATAGTTTCAACTAAGACATGCCCATAATGTAAAAGACATAAATGTATTTACCATAGAAGAACAACTATCAAATTCATCCTTGTCATATAAACTTTTGATCTTAGGACCTCTTTGTGTTAATATTATTGAGGACCTTCAAAAGCTTTTGTTTATATTGGTTTTATACTAACATTTTACTATATTAGAAATTAAAAGAGGAATCATGAAAAAATTAATTTATAAATATCAGTAAGAAACAGTAATATGTTAAAATAATATTTTAGGTGAAAAATAATCATAGCTCTAAAAGAAAAAAATCAACTGAGTTTTTAAAATTTTATTTACTTTGAAAATTTAATTATTTTGTCTTATTTTATAAATTTTCAAATCTCTCTAATATTTGGCTTAATGTCTAGATTCTTAAATCTGCTTCTGCATTCAATCTATTATACCTTACATTTTGGATGATGAAAATCTGGCCTCACATGCATATGGAGTTTAAATTTTTCAACAGCCTTTTCAATATACATTTAATATATTGAATATATATTAAAAAGCAGAGACACTACTTTGCTGACAAAGGTTCATCTAATCAAAGCTATGGTTTTCCAGTAGTCATGTGTGCATGTGAGAGCTGGACCATAAAGAAGGCTGAGCACTGAAGAATTTATAATTTTGAATTGTGGTGCTAAAGAAGACGCTTGAGAATCCCTTGGACAGCAAGATCAAACTAGTCAATCCTAAAGGAAATCAACTCTGAATATTCATTGGAAGGACTGATGCTAAAGCTCAAGCTCCAATACTTTGGCCACCTGATGCGAAGAACTGACTCCTTGGAAAAGACCCTGATGCTAGGAAAGATAGAAGGCAGGAGGGGAAGGGGATGACAGAGGATGAGATGGTTGGATGGATCACTGATTCAATGGACATGAGTTTGAGCAAGCTCTGGGAGATGGCGAAGGAAGGGAAGCCTGGCACGCTATAGTCCATGGGGTAGCAAAGAGTTGGACATGACTGAGCAACTTAACATCGACAATATATATTTCAATACATATTCAATAATAGAGTCTTAGAAATAGTCTTCTTTGAAAGTCTAACAAAACTAGACAAATAGAATCTGAAGATGTATCAATAAACTTGTATTGTGCTACATTAAAATCTGTTGGTTTATCTTGCACTTTGAATGGATCAATATCTGTGTGTGATTTTGTATCATTATCCACTGCTCATTTGTAAAATATTGCTTGACTGAGTTATGCAGATCTTTGAAATGTGAACACCGTCATTCATCACATCAGAAAATTCTTTGTTTTGAGAATCTGTTGAATTTATGGTGGAGATACAAGTTTTCCAAAATTCCAATCTTTTTCTCAAATGTTCAAATGCTGTCCTTGGTAACAAATATAGTTTATTTTTTCTTACAATGACAGGCTCATTTCACTCAATTTCAAAAAGTCATCTGCCAGATATCCAAGTCTAAATAACCACAATTTGTCAGTCATTCTTTCAAGTAAAAATGGTGTTCCATAGAAAAGCAGCTAATTCAGCTTGCAACTCAAAGTAATTGCACAAGTGTTTTATTTATTTATTTATTTATTTTTTGAGTCAACCATCACCACACTTTCATTTGTGGAAACTATTTTGTATGCATACTTCCCATTCCAGCACACAGAACATTAAAAAAAAAAAAAAAAAAAAAAACAGGTGCACTTAGTTATGCGTCTAGGTGAAACAGAATTAATACTTTTTCCTGCTTCATCAAAGATATTTTTGCAGTAAATCTGGTTTTTAATTTTACTTATATATTTACTTACTTATTTTTACTGGGGGTGAATGGTGGTGAAGACTACAGTGACCACAAGTACAGTTTGGTGCCACTCTTTTGATAATTGTTAAGGCTAAGAGTTTTAATTGCTTTTGACCCTAAGTGCAATAGTCAATACAGTGAAAAAGGCAAAAAAATGTTCTTTTATTATTCTAAAATACTTTTGCCCTGACGGACTCCCTAAAAGGTTTCAAGAGAACTCAAGGAGGTCTGTGGGCTACATTTTGAAAATAACTGAAGTCATGTTAACAATTTGATAAGACTTACTTGGGGGCTCATTGTTAAAATGGCTCATTATGTTGACCTCGCAAACAGAGGATAAAGTCACAGCGACCCTTGAGACAGACCAAATGCCCAAATGACATTCTGTTTTCCTGCTGGCACCTACCTTCTCAAGGCTACGAGACCCCTGGATGCCAGATATCTGGCTACGTGACCGCAGGACTCAGCTACAGGCTAAAAATTAACCATCTCTTCAGAGAATTTTTCATTGGCGGGGTATAAGAAAGACCCTGTCAGAAAGAGCATGCTGGTTCTCCTTAAGGGCTAGTCACCTCGTTTGCCTCTAATAAATTTCCTTTTCTTTGCCTGACTGCCCAGCTCGCTCTCTCTTCTGCACTTGCTCTACATAATTTTTCCATTTTTTGGATTACATTCTATATGCATTAAAGGGGCTTCCCAGGTGGTGCCAGTAATAAGAATCTGCCTTCCGATGCAGGAGATGTAAGAGACATGGGTTCAATCCCTGGATTGGGAAGATCCGCTGGAGGAGGGCATGGCAACCCACTCCAGTATTCTTGCCTGGAAAATTGCATGGACAGAGGAGCCTAGCGGGCTACAGTCCATAGGGTCACAAAGAGTTGGACATGACTAAAGTGACTTAGCATGCATGCACACATCAAAAGCTCTGAACAAACTGAGAATACAACTGTGGAAATATTTTCACACAATCCATGAGTGGAAGGAGAGTTAAAAATGAAATGCAAAATTAAAGGGTAAAACAAAATGCCTAGGAATGAAAAAAAAAAAAAAGATTGCTCACTTCAGCAGCAAGTATACTAAAACTGGACTGATACAGAGAAGATTAGCATCACCCCTTTGCAAGGATGACGTACACATTTGTGAAGGATTCCATATTTTTACACATGAAAAGATGCTCAACAGCACTAATTATTAGAGAGAGGCAAATCAAAACTACAATGAGTTATCACCTTATACCAGTCAAAATGGCCATCAAAAAAAATCTACAAACAATAAATGCTGGAGAGGGTGTTGATGGGAATGTAAATTGGTATAGCCACTCTGGAGAACAGTGTGGAGGTTCTTTAAAAAACTAAAAATGGAACTACCATATGACCCAGAAATCCCACTGCTAGGGATATAACCAGAGAAAATCTATAATTCAAAAAGATACATGAACCCCAATGTTCATTGCAGCACTATTTACAATAACTAGGGCATGCAAACAACCTAAATGTCCATCAACAGCAAAATGGATAAAGAAGTTGTAATACATACATAAAATGGAATATTACTCAGCCATAGAATGGAACGAAATTGGGTCAATTGTAGAGACACAGATAAACCTAGAGACTATCATACAGAATGAAATAAGACAGAAAAAAAATATTGTATAACACATATGTGAAATCTAGAAAGATGGTATTGATGATCTTATTTGCAAAATAGAAATAGATACACAGACATAGAGAACAAATTCATGGCCATCAAGGAGGGAAATGGGAGTGGGATGAACTGAGAGATTGGGATTGACATACTGCTCTGTAATAAAGGTAACTAATCAGAAAACACTACAGCTCAGGGAACCCGCAATGCTCTGCGGTGACTTAAATGAGTGGTGGTGGTGGTTTAGACGCTAAATTGCGTCTGACTCTTGTGACCCCATGGATTGTAATCTGCCAGGCTTCTCTGTCCATGGGATTTCCCAGGCAAGAATACTAGAGTGGGTTGCTATTTCCTCTCCTGGGATCTTCCTGACCCAGGGATCGAACCTGCATCTTCTGCATGACAGGCAGATTCTTCACTGCTGAGCTCCCAGGGAAGACCTAAATGAGAAGGAAAAGAAATCCAAAAAAGTGGGAATATATGTATAGCTGATTCACTTTGCTGTACAGTAGAAAAACATACAACATTGTTAAGCAACTATATTCCAATAAAAATTAGTTTAAACAATAAGAAAAAAAAAAAGTGAGAGTAAGGCGAGTAAGTTTTGGCTCCCGAGAAAAGAGAACTGAGCTGAGATTCCATTTTTTGTCATTTTATAGAAAGAGATATATGGAGATCACCCTCTTCTGTTCTTTTCTTACTGATTTCTATTTAACTTAACTATGTTCAAACTTCCTTTTTCAAATTTCTTCAAAGGAAACTCTTGCCTTCATTCATATAGGTTGATGATCTATAATCCTTTAAATGCCTTAAACATTGGTGTGCAATCTTCCAGACTTCTCAAATCACCTGAAACCTGAAACTCCAAGGCCCAAGCAGCACAGAAATTATGATACTCTAGACCTGAAACCAGCCTGTTGCCTCTTTGGTTTTGTACCAATACACTGACAGACATAGCCCAAAATATCTGGCCTTTGTAAATGGCATATCACATTCCAAGGTAATATCAAAACTGCTGCCTGAGAGCATTTGTCAAGTATCAAGGTAACTCTTTCCAGGATTTTCAAATCCACTGAATTTCTTAGATGGAGATATTTTATGTGACAGAATTCTTAGTTTTTCCTCCTCTTTGAATATATACTTAGAAACACAGAACTCTAATTTCTTTTTATTCAATATTAATCTTTAATTTTTAATTATTAATATTTGCTTTAAAACAGTCTAGATACTGTTATCTAAGACTTGTCATTGACCATCTATTCCTCTTCACACATAATCCTCCCACAACACCTTCAACATAAATAATTCCACATCTCCAAATGCAACAAATACTAATAATTACTTTCAGTGCTCTATCCTGCCACCTCTGGCTCAATAGTATAAACTGCTTGTTTAATCTTGCCATCATTGGATTTGGTAATGATGTTAACCTTATAACTTGATTCTTCCCAATTTGATGAGTTTTATTCTAAGCGGCTAAGAATTTATATATTAATACCTATCAGTATTTAGAAATTTTTGTTGTTGTCATTCTCAATCTGAGGGCAGTTCTTACTAAAACAACCCAGTGCAAACAGTAGATGCTCCATGAATGTAAGACATCTTTCCCCAAAGTTTGCTGAATTCTACAGGGAGAAGTTAAATTACCAAACTATACAATTTTCAGAACAACACCCTTTTGAAATTCCAAAATTAACATTATGTTGGATCCTTTACCAATGGTTATCTACTTGTTACAAATCTTCCAAAAATGTTACATTATTATAGAGGAGTTTTGGGCTGATAAATTATTCAAATATTCAACTGTTTCCTTTATAACTTTGAGTTTACTATTTTTACTAGCGATATAATAAATATCTTCATACAAAAGACTAATTCAGATCCATTTGAAAAATAATGTATGCTAACTTTTATGCTGATTTTTAAAGTAACACATGCTTATTTTAGAGAATTTGTACCAAACAAACTTTGATAAGTAAAATAAATTATTAACACTGATAATTTTGCATTTGTAGAATTGTAGGGGTTATTTTATCCTTTATTATTTAATACTTTCTTTTTTGCTTTACATAATTAGCATGTACTAATTTTGTTATTAGAAAAATAAGGTTTAATGTTTTATTTTTAAAAAGAAAATATATAAAAAAGAAAATTGAAGTTGCAATCCCATAAACTGGAGAAGCTATTACATTATTTTCAGTTTTTTTTTTTTCCCCTAAGCAAATATGCTGTTTTTATTTTCTGTCTTCCATTGAGATCATGCTAGATATATATGATATCTATGTATGGTATTTTTTCTTGTAGCATTATATCCTGAACAATTTTGCATAGAAGTAAAAATGCTCCTTGAAATATTAAGTTTAATAATGGCTCTACAAGATCTCATTATTTGCATGAACCATGATTTATTTACTCTTTTTTCTTACATTGTGTATATAGATGGCTTCCCGTTTTGTTTGGTGCAATTACTCTTCCTAAAAGGCGAACAGATTGGAGGGACTATCAGTCAAGGACCCAGTTCACCCTTAACAAAAGGGAAAGATTCATAGTCCCAAAGTGACCATTCGGATTCTCACTTCCTGTAATTTTAATCATAAAGCTGAATGTATTAGGAAAAAAAAAAAAAAGCCTGAAAACAATTGAAGTCAATCATTCCAGGAGTTAACAGCTTGTTACAAAAACCACCAAAAGTCCAAAATTTTCCTTACTCTTGTCATTTCCAGTTTCTAGATTTTACCTACCCCTCCTGTCTCTGAGCTCTAATAACTTCCCATGACGTTACTTATATGCTTAATGTCATTTTCAGTTGTGTCCCAACTGAGACTGAGGTTAACTGAAACACTTTGAAATTATTTTATTTATAAGTGTCTCATGAATATCTCATGTTTTATGTCCCTTTTTTTCACTTTTCTCATTGAAACAAGTAAGAGCCTTGGCTTAGTAAATTTATCAGAGATTATAAAAAGAACGTTACAGGCATATGAGTGGAATCAATGTCACCACCGTTTTGCTTCTGTAGACTTTGTTATTCATCATGCCTCTTTAAATGCAAACCTAATTAATTGCCTTTATTTGACTATTAACAAAAACACAGACAGCTCCTTATTATTCAGTGGGAAGAAAGCATGAATAATGAAAGACTACCATTAACAACAACAATTTGACAATTAAAAAATGATTGTCAGTTTCAATCATCTTTGTGCATTATTTTAGCAGTCTTAAGTATAGCTACTATGGACTGAATGGTGACCCTTTCAAAATTCAGGTGGACATAGGGTCTTTAAAGAAGGGATCAGATTAAAATGAGGCTATTAGGAGGCTTCTATTATAATCTGACTTGTGTTTTATAAAGAGAAACATGGAAACAAAGAGACCCTAAGGATGTACACAAATACACACAAGAAGGTTGCCATCCACAAGTTGAGGAGAGACATCAGAAGAAAACAAACCTGCAGAGACCTTGCCCTTGAACTTCTCACCTCTAGAACTGTGAGAAATAAATGTATGTTGTTTTAGACATCACGTCTGCGGTATTTCATTATACAGAAGCCTCAGCCAACTCACACAACAGTCAACCTTATTTTAAAAATGCATTTCTATCTCAAGTTCAAAGCTTTCCCCTCAATGGTGTTTAGGAAGCAAAAGATGACTAACAACATATATTATACAGATAATGTTTGTCTGAATTTGGGAGAGCACGTGCAATATAGTAGACACTTTTTAGAAATAACTAGTATCTGTTCTCCAAAAATGTTAGCTCTTTGCTGAACTGCACAACGTTGCCTTACATTTCCAATCGAGTCACAAATGAGTATGTGCTCAATTATAATAAAATTTATAATTTTATAAATTATTATAAAAAATTTTATCTTATAAAATTTGACATAAAGTTAGGTCAACAAAGTGCATAACAGTTAAGAAGATAGAGGTCAATTTTCTCATACTTTAAAGTTGTATGAATTCTCCAGAAGGGAGAATCTCACTGCATTTTTCTTGAAGAAAAAAGTTGCCCCTAGTACCCAAGGGATCAAATCACAGCTAATAGTATGCTAAAAACATGGATGCACTTAAATATGGAATGACCAACAGCATTAACAACAAAATTCAATGGGGAAGAAATAGTCTTCCAAAAAATGATACAGGGACAATTGGATGGCAACCCAAAGAAGAATGAAGTTGGCCCCTACCTCATGTTATATACAAGATCTAGCTCCAAATGGATCCCTAAATACAAGAGATAAAACAATAAAACTCAGAGAAAAAAGATATGTAAATTTCCATGACCTTGGATTAGGTAGTGGTTTCTTCTGTATGACATAAAAAACACAAATGATGAAAGAAAATATTAAAGCCAAAGACTATAGACACATCACCAAAAATTAAAGCCACAGTTATACAGAAAACTTCAAAGAAGGAAGAGACAAAGGATTTTATACCACTTACAGTGATAAACTAAAAAGCAAGGTTTATTCTAAGAAGAGAAACACATATTTGCTAGGAAGGAACTACAATGTTAGCAGGTAACTGAGAGTGGGAACAAATATAAAAAGATAAACCATTAGAAAGTGAATTTTGAAAAAAATATAACAACAAAAGTTTTAATATAGATAAAAATGAGAGCAGATACTTATGTTTGACTGTATTATTTTAAAATCACATTAATATGAATTCATGTGCAGAAAAAGATTTGTTCGAACTCTCCGAATACCTACTGTATTGTGACCACTCTAGGGGATGTACTGATTTGGTTTATGTCGGCTCCCAGGCCACATCTTCTCAATTTGGTCATTTTGGGGGCAGGCGGGGGAGTCCTGAAGTGCAAGTAAAACTGACTAGGTGACAAGGGATGCTTTTTATTTTAACTGACAGTTTATAGCAATCTAACCGATAATCTCATTCAAGCAATTTTTTTTTTCCATCAAAAAGTCTTTCAAACATTTTTGAGCCAATTTCACTGCATACCAGGAACTATAGCATTCTTCACAGAACTTTACACACTGTTCAAACTTTGTGTGTGTATAAAAATGATTCAATTCAGTTTTTTTTTTTTTTTTAACCTAGTAACTTGTTATCATTAGATATAGGACTTATATTGACTTGACATTGTTCCTTGACTTGTTTTTTTGTTTTTTTTTTTTTTTTAATAAAGGCCAGGGACAATTAGAGCCCTAAGTATGCCCATTAAGGCTCCACAGATCTGGCCTCATTTCCTCCCATTTCTTCTGCACTCCAATCCCTCACAAGGCAGGTGCCATTCCTCATATCTGTCAGGCACTCTGCTCTTTGGGACTTCTCTTCCCAGAATGCTCTTCTCTCACCTCATTCAGATTATTTTCTGCACCTCTCAAACATTGTTTTTTTGTTTCTACATGCTCCTTTTACCCTCACTATGGCTCACACCGCCTTACTTCTTTTTTTCAAAGAACATGTATTTGCTATTATTTTATCACACACTGATTTGTCTACTAACTCCATCTTTAGACTGCAATCACCATGTGGGCAAGAATTTTGTTTTATTTACCATACTCAGCACCTAGAATAGGGATTCTCCAATAATATAGAAAGGCACATTTTTAAAAAATGAATAAATGAAGTAGATACAGAGAATTACTGTAAAGCAAAGTATATTGAAATTTTGATATGTAAGAAAAGAGATAAATTATAGCTGCCTATACAGATGGCAGCAACCAGAGTCTCTACTATGTGGGCTAAGCCATCATTCTACCATCACATGGATGATATCTTTATCCTTATTCTGCAGCTAGGAGCACAGATCCAGCAGCCAGATAGCCTGGTTTCAAGTTTGGGCTCTACCATCTACAAACAAGCTCAGGGCAAGTTAACCTCCCTGTGCTTCCTTGGTTTCCTCATCCATAAACTGGTGATTAATAATAGCACCGACCTCACAGAATTAAATGAGAAAATATTTTGAGGCGCTGCTTAGAATAGTGGCTGGTAAATGCTGGGGCTTCCCAGGTGATACAGTGGTAAAGAATCTGCCTGTCAATACAGGAGACACAAGCAATATGGGTTCAATCCCTGGGTTAAGAAGATCCCCTGGAGTAGGAAATGGCAACCCATTCTGGTATTCTTGCCTGGAAAATTCCAATGACAGAGGAGCCTGGAAAGCTACAAGTCCATGGGGCCACAAAGAGTCAGACACAACTGAACACACACAACAACAAAAGTAAATGCTACATATCTTTGTTAAATAAAATACTAAATGAGAACCTGGACAAAAGAGAAAGTTGGAAAAGCACAGTTTGGGACAGTTTGGGGAGATTTAGCGAAGTTTTTTTTCTGACTATAGTTGCTCCGAGTATCTCTTCCCCACCCCTACCCTAAGGTAGTATCATCTAAACCGATCTGTGAAACATGCTTCAGTGACTACTCAGAATTTCAAAGGGAAGTGATTACTTCACAGATCCTAGTCCCATTGACTGATTCCTAGTTTCCAGCCTCCTTATAAACTTCCTCCTCTCCTCCCCCTTCCAAGGGAGCTGGGACATCTGGCATGTGCTCTCGGTATTTATAGGGAGGCAATGATGAGTTCAGCCTCTCCAACTAACCAGGAAGAAACTAATGCCTTGTGTGACACCCTAGGCTAAATTTTACAAGGATACTCCTCTGTGTGAGAAGAACACAGAGAAGAAACACATAAATAATGTAATAATATGCAAAATATACATATCTTATATATAATAAACCAACATTTCTTGTGTTCTCCCCCATGGACTATAGCCCACCAGGCTCCTCTGTCTGTCCATGGAATTCTCCAGGCAAGAATACTGGAGTGGATAACCATTCCCTTCTCCAGGGGATCTTCCCCATCCAGGAATTGAACCCTGGTCTCCTGCATTACAGGCACATCATTTACAGTCTCAGCCACCAGGGAAGTCCTTCACTTTTGCTTCATTATATACCAATATAAATTCACGAGGACTGCTTGGTCTGTATTGTCCTAGAGGTAACTCTAAAGGAACCCCCAACTTTTCCCTTCCTTTTCTGCAACATCCAAAGAAGATGCTCTTCCATTTTTCCTCTCTGAATCTCTGGGTTCCCAGACAGTGCCCTCTGCACAAGGAACTGAAATAGGAGGGAAGGGGGAAGGGCACACACTTTAAAAGAATGACATAGCCCAAGGAGATGACAGAAACTAGTTAGAACCAAATAAATCCAAAATCCAAGATGGCAGACAAGTCAGCTTCCACCAGACCTTGAGCCTCAGTATATGCTCACTGCAACACATCAGCGAGCAAATGATACGTCCACAGGCAACATGACAGTTCCACGGCCAACGAAAGGCAAAAAAGTGGGCGGTAGCCCAATTCCTGGAAATCTGCACCCTTCCCCAAAATAGTTGGAATAATCCTCCTACTCATTAGCCTATGAAATTACTCAAGCCCTAAAAACTAACTAATCAATGTTTCAAGGCAGCTCTTGCCTTCTGAAATGGCCTACACTCCGTCTGTGGAGTGTGTTTCTCTCTAAATAAATCCACTTCTCACCTATCACTTTGTCTCTCACTGAATTCTCTCTGCAATGAAACTTCAAGAACCCGAGCTTCATTAAATCCTGAAACCTGTGATCTCAGTTAAAAGACCATGGGTTCAAGTTCCAGTCAGAGATTTGGTTGGGTTCAAGTCCCAGTTTGAGGTATGCAATTTCAGAACTAGCGCAGTTCTTACTGGACTCCTCTGGATTCTAGAGTTTTAATATCCTGTGTTGGTGGCAATAGTTTACTTCTGTGTCTCTGCTCTGTCTCTTTGCCCCTGGTACCTCTGGTTGGTAAAGCTGAATCCTGGCTGAGATACCCAATGCCTTCTGGGATATGGTATAACTAATTAGGCCTCCAGTTGTGCCTTTCCCTTCCCTTCGCAGATGGAGCAAACCTCTCAACCATGCCTTAAAGGGAAATAGTCCTAATAATTGAGTTTCCAGATGCCAAATAACTCAGCATGGGGGGCCATGTAAACAGGGACTATCAGTATTGGCAGCAAAATCCAACATATTATTTTTTATCAGAATGAGCATTCTAGCTATGCTCAAAAAGGTATTTGAAAACAACAGGCCAGCAATGTCCAGAGGGAACAAAGAAAAAAAGCCATCAAACTGAGCTGCAGGAAATTTCATGAAAACAATTCCTTTGCTCAGTTCATGTGATATAACCAGCTCTGTTACAAGGTTACCTCATCCTCTCCACGAAAGTGTTTTCCCGTAAATCTCAGTGGCCATCCATTCCTGTCTACACATTCTGTTCCTAAAATAGACACCATCTAAAAATCTCTTCAAGAAGCTTTGTGGAGGAAGGCCTAAACTGCAACACTACCCCTGCAAGAGGGATGCGATGGCTTGACGGCAGTTACCAAAGCAGCGACCACAAAGGAGAGGCTTAAAGGAGTGTTCCACCGAAGTTATTGGGCTTCCCAAATGCACAGATGAGGGGAAAGTAAAGTGTGAGACCCTGGTGTGCATGCAGGAGTTCCAAGCTGCCTCACCCTAGCGTGCCAGGTATTGTAGCAAGCAGGAAAGGTAAGCGACCCACTGCTCTGGAGGACAGAAATGAAAGCAGGGATAGCCAAACTCAGCATGGAATTTTCCTATTTCTGCTTGGCATCAGCCTCTTGGGATGATTGAAAGCGCTTAATGGGGAAATATGTTCTGTTACTACACTAGCACATCAGAAATACCACGTGAACCTGAAAATCCATAGAAAAAAGAAGCTACATTTTATAGGTGTGATAGCAACAGCATTTGGCAATTTGCAAGTTTGCTACAGCGCCTTAGAAATATTGAGTCGCATGCACATATGGAGAGAATGTTACCCGGCTTTGGCTTTAATCCTTTCCTGGGACATGTGAAAAAGCAACTACCACCGCTCTCTTTTGGACTCATTTGCTAAAGAGGAGCGACACTGTCACAGAGTCACTGAAGGGAACAAAAAGAAACGGGAAGCAAATGTGGTGGCGGTGGGGGGTGTCTTTAAACAAATACCTCAAACAGGTAGGAGAGAGGGGATCCATGATAACAAGGACCTTTGAAAAAGCCTCCAGTCCACCCAGAGACCTTTTCTTGTGCTGTCTGTAAAAGCCGCACGGTTCACACTGAGGACTGAACAGGATCTGCAGTATCACTGCTGCTAGTGACCTCTGTGTAATTAAAAGTAACTCAACCTTCCCCATTTGGCATTCCAGGAAGAAGGGCTTCTTTCCCACTACCCTCCAGCTCCTTTATTACCATGCTCAATCGGAGTTACAAACAATAAATCCTTGTCCCCCTCTGGCCCAAGGCAGGCGGCATTTCTCCTCAAAAGCCCAGCCTCTGCCGAGGAGGCTCAAATCCCTGCAGTGCTAGGTTCCAGCCGCGGTTCCCGCTGCTGGCTTTCTTCCTGTGGGGTTAACTTGAGATCTAATTTTTGCTCCATCCTTAGGAACAATATGACCTCTATTTACAGCTCCGCTTGTCCAGTTCTAAAGCACCGGTGAAGGAGGAGGGGGCTTCAAAGGGAGACCTTGAATAGGATGGAGGGTAGCAAAGGCAAGAGCTGGCCAGGTGCCAAGCTATTTCAGGCCAAAGAATCCCATCTTGTATCAAAATGCTGAACTGCAAAACAAACCTGATTTCAGTTCGTGGAAGGTGGAGAGGGGAGGGGGGAGGGGAAGGGGAGGAGAAGAGAGGGAGGAGGGGGACCCGTCGGTCCGAATTCACATACAAAAATGGACTTCCTGCTCTGCCCAAACTGTATTTCCACGGGCTCTTTTTCCCCCCCAAAAAGAATAACTGGAATGAACATGCCTAAGATCGCGACGAAATAAGCAGATGGCTTACCTGATAAAAAGGAAAATTACCCATCTGCAATGAGGAACAGCATCTCCCAAAGACCAGATGATAACGTGCCTTCAGTTGCAATTGTTCTGATTCTTTCTTGCAAAGGTGACCAAGTATTTACGGGGACTGCAGTCTCGCTGGGGCAGGACACACACACACAAACACACACACGCGCACACATACACACATGCACCAGAGACCTCTGCAGTATCCTCTCGGCTTCATCCTCGCCTCACTCTATGGTACCTAATACAAATCAGCAAATAGCTTGTTTAAAAAAAAAAAAAAAAAAAAGTCGAGGTAGCACCTTACATTACATCGCCATCTAGTGGTCAAACATTAAATATTCTTTTACCAGGCAGAATTCCGTGTTCTTTTTCAACCTCTTTTCTCTCAGCCTCATATCCCTCTTCCCTTTGATCTCTCACTATTGCTGCGTCTGTTTCCTCTTCATTTCTAATTTCTCTATCAAATAACTAATGAATCAAAGATGAAAAAGTTTAAAACTAAATATAGCTATTTTCAAGCCCAGCAAACGACTTTTGTGTTGTTTTAGCATTTTATTTTTGTTCAAAAGTATTTTTATTCTTACTATGAATCTTTGTTATCTTTACAAATTACATAACCTGTGAATAAAACTTTGTCTTTTTTATTCCACCAGAAGAAAATTAGGAGGCCATTTATGACAGATCAATGGCTTTCCAATGGGGATCTACTTGAAATTTTTTCTCATTTTTAACTTTGTGTTTTAATAGCAGGTTCTGTATTATAGTGAAGAGATCTGAGTGAGAAGTTGTGTTACTACAAGTCCAGTCCTCATGAGTGTGTGCCTTTGAGCAAGCCCCTGACCTCTCTGAGAACTTGCGTTCTCCCACCTTCATTTGTTGTTAAGATTATACTCCCATTCTGTCTATGGTTCTATTACCCTTTACTGCATTATATTTCCATGGTTTTTAGACATGATCTAAAACTTAGTTATAACAACATTTTAGTAAGCAAATATATATTTTGACTCCAACTAAGTATTACCTATTGATAGAATTATGAAAGCCATGTGTATCAGGTTTTCCTAAGACAAGGGAGAATTCATGCTAAACTATTTATAACTCCAGGAGATGAGAGAGCAGCTCTCTGTGTTATAAACTGTACTTTAAAACTGAACAGTCTTTAGCATTTGGTCATACATATGCTCACAATTAACTATGTGTAGATTAGTCATCTGGCATAATTTGCAGTAAATATTTCATCCTGGTTATCTGTTATCTAATCCACTTATTATCGATAACTATCTTGCCTTATTATTGATAACTATCTTGCAAAGAGTCAGATACAACTTAGAGACTGAACAACAATCTTGCCTGTGCTTTATCATTTATTAAATGACATCACCTTCAATATTTAATTGTTCTATTCCTTACTATAAGACAGTGTGGTAAATACTATTCATATTATTAAAATTATTCCCATTATACATTTGGGAATACTGAGGGCTTTATGACCCTCACTGAGATTTAGTAAAGGCTGCATCTAGCTTGCAGAGTAATAAAGCTAAAGTTTTTGGTCCTAAAGTCCATTTGTTCTGTACAACATACTCAAAAGTCCTCTTTTCTTTCCCTATTCTAGAATCACAGGAAAGTAATCTTCATTTCTGTGTTCACAAGACATTTACTAACCCTTATGTATAAATTACTCATAGATGAGAAGGGTCTATCTTCTCATCTATAAAAGAAAGAAATTAAGATTATTTCCTGCTCAGCTCTAAAATCCTAAACTTCCATGAAGGCCAGGCAAGGTAGGATGAACACTGCAAATCTATTCAGGCAATTCCTTGGTGATCCAGTGGTTAGGACCACTGTGCTTAGTGGTTAGGAAGCAGTGCTTCCACAGCTGGGGCCCGGATTCCATCCCTGGTCAGAAAACTAAGATTCTGCAAGCTATAGGGTGTGGGTAAATAATGTTCTTCAGTCTCTGGTAGAGTCTGGGCAATCTTGAAAGGAGCTGGAGAGACAGGTGACCGAATGGACCAACATTTGGTAAATAATTACTGGGATGTTAAGAGATGAAGAGAAAATGGGAAATGTGTGAACTAACAGGCAGTACTTTTAAAATCTTTAGACTAACTAGTTACATGTGAATGGTCCTTATGATTTAGACAAAATAAGGACACCTCTGACCACATGCATTCATGTCTTATAATTGCTTATTATAGAGGTCGATATTTTGAGTGTCTGCTCATCACAGTCTTCTCAACAGCGCTCCCTACCTGATCCCTAGAAGTGAACCTGTGCTCCTAGAGGACCAGAAAACAGGACGTTGCCACATGTGATTCTGACAGCTGCGGGGGCCAGTCCTCGCTCACAATGCCGACTCAGGACAAGTAGACCAGGGCACGGAGGAGAGGAATTACACAGGCGTGGAAGGGGAAATAGTGAAAAAAGACAGTCAGAATCATCAAAAAGGCTACAAATAAATGCTGGCAAGGATGCAGAGAAAAGGGGGCCCTTGTACTCTATTGGTGACAATGTAATTTGTACAGTCATATAAAAACAGTATGAAGGCTTTAAAAAAAAAAAAAATAGAACTACCCCATGACCCAGTAATACCACTCCTGGGTATATATTAGACAAAAACCAAAAACACTAATCTGAAAGATTCATGCAAAGAAGATGTGATAATATAAACATGTATACACAATGGTATATATATATATATATATATATATATATATTCAGCCTAAAAAGAATGGAATTTTTCCATTTGCAGTGACAAAGATGGAATTGGAGAGCATTATGTGAAGTGAATGGAGAAGGGAATGGCAACCCACTCCAGCATTCTTGCCTGGAGAATCTTGTGGACAGAGGAGCCTGGTGGTCTACAGTCCATGGGGTTGCAAAGCATCAGACACGACTGAACAACTAACAACACGTTAAGTGAAATAAGTCAGACAGAGAAAGATAAAGACGTACGATATCACTTTCATGTGGAATCTTAAAACTACTACAAACTAGTGAATATAACATAAAAGATGCAGATTCACAGATATAGAAATCAAACTAGTAGTTACGAGTGGGAAGTGGGAGGTACAAACTGTTGAGTATAAGACAGGGTCAAGGATATATTGCAACTCCATAGACTATAGCCCGCCGGGCTCCTCTGTCCATAGATCTCCAGGCAAGAATACTGGAATGGTGTGCCATTCCCTTCTTCAGGGGATCTTCCCAATCCAGGGATTGAACCTAGGTCTCCCACATGGCAGGCAGATTCTTTACTGTCTGAGACACCATGGAAGCCCAGTACTAACAGGGTCAAGGATATTTTGTACAACGTGGGGAATAAGCCAATATTTTGTAATAACCATAAATGGAAAGTAACCTTTAAAACTCTATAAAATTTTTCAAAAATAAACAATTTTTTAAAAGACAGCCAGAAAACTGATGACTTTCTGTTTCTGATACTAGTTTTTCCCAAAATTGAGATACTTTCCTGATTTGGGGTTCCATGATAGTCACAAATAAACTCCACTATTGCTTAGTTGAGCTTGGTTTCTCTTCTCTCTGGTGTTCTAGCCAGTTTCCTCGCTGCAGGAATCCAAATACCCAGGCCCTTGAGAGCTCTCAAGTACCGCTCATAGCCTGGGCATCTGACACTTCACTTATTCACTTCAAGCACCAGCTAGAAGTCAGGCACTTTTTCAGACACAGGAGTTACATCAGTGAACAAACTAGATCAAAATCCCTCTACTAGTGGAGTACATTTACTCCAATACATCAGATAAATGGAAAGGCATGCTGTTTTCAATACACACATTACCCTTCCACCTCTGTATCTTTGTTCATAATCTTCACTTGACAGATCCTCCTTCCATCTGTCCGTGGAAAATTCTACCAAGGTTCTAGGTCACACATTCTTTTTACTGTAATGTCTTTCTTGTTTTCTCAATAGGTAAGATCTCTTTTCTTTTGTTAATTACAGAACTTTGTATTTTACATTGCAGAATATGGTTATTTGTTAAGCTGAACACATTGGGCATATGAAATTAAATGCCTTTTCTGACATACTCTGGAAAAATAAGGCCAACATCCTATCCACTGAAAAATGAGTACATTTAATGAATAGCTTGTCATTCTGTACACAAGGTTTACAATTCATCAGAGATGAACCAGTTGAACAACACTGGTAACTTTACTTATTCGTTATATTAGGCTTGGCACAAAGGCAAGATGTAAGATTACTATTAAAGCAGCATAGTATACACTTAAATGCACATATTCCTAAAAGTTGGTTAAAGACAAATTAAAATTTACCTATGGCTATGGCTGATTCTGGAAAAGGTCAGTTTTCATTCCAATCCCAAAGAAAGGCAATGCCAAAGAATGCTCAAACTACCACACAATTGCATTCATCTCACACACTAGTAAAGTAATGCTCAAAATTATCCAAGCCAGGCTTCAGCGATATGTGAAC
The DNA here is from genome assembly GCF_033118175.1 of Dama dama. Lineage (NCBI taxonomy): Eukaryota > Metazoa > Chordata > Mammalia > Artiodactyla > Cervidae > Dama > Dama dama. The sequence continues at coordinate 32,910,387 of NC_083713.1, read as the reverse complement.
CATGAACTTCCAGATGTTCAAGCTGGTTTTAGAAAAGGCAGAGGAACCAGAGATCAAATGGCCAATATCCGCTGGATCATCAAAAAAGCAAGAGGGTTCCAGGAAAACATCTATTTCTGCTTTATTGACGATGCCAAAGCCTTCGACTGTGTGGATCACAATAAACTGTGGAAAATTCTGAAAGAGATGGGAATACCAGACCACCTGACCTGCCTCTTGAGACACCTATATACAGGTCAGGAAGCAACAGTTAGAACTGGACATGGAACAACAGACTGGTTCCAAATAGGAAAAGGAGTACGTCAAGGCTGTATATTATCACTCTGCTTATTTAACTTATATGCAGAGTACATCATGAGAAATGCTGGGCTGGAAGAAGCACAAGCTGGAATCAAGACTGCCGGAAGAAATATCAATAACCTCAGATATGCAGATGACACCACCCTTATGGCAGAAAGTGAAGAAGAACTAAAGAACTTCTTGATGAAAGTGAAAAAGAAGAGTGAAAAAGTTGGCTTGAAACTCAACATTCAGAAAACTAAGATCATGGCATCTGGTCCCATCAATTCATGGGAAATAGATGGGGAGACAATGGAAACAGTGTCAAACTTTATTTTGGGGGGCTCCAAAATCACTGCAGATGGTCACTGCAGCCATGAAATTAAAAGACGCTTACTCCTTGGAAGGAAAGTTATGACCAACCTAGATATCATGTTAAAAAGCAGAGACACTACTTTGCCAACAAAGGCCTGTCTAGTCAAGGCTATGGTTTTTCCAGTGGTCATGTACGGATGTGAGAGTTGGACTGTGAAGAAAGCTGAGCACTGAAGAATTGATGCTTTTGAACTGTGGTGTAGGTGAAGACTCTTGAGAGTCCTTTGGACTGCAAGGAGATCCAACCAGTTCATCCTAAAGGAGATCAGTCCTGGGTGTTCATTGGAAGGACTGATGCTGAAGCTGAAACTCCAATACTTTGGCCACCTCATGGGAAGAGTTGACTCATTGGAAAAGACCCTGATGCTGGGAGAGATCAGGGGCAGGAGGAGAAGGGGGTGACAGAGGATGAGATGGCTGGATGGCATCACCAACTCGATGGACATGAGTTTGAATAAACTCCGGGAGTTGGCGATGGACAGGGAGGCCTGGCATACTGCAATTCATGGGGTCGCAAATTGCTGGACACGACTGAGCGATTGAACTGAACTGAACTGATGGCTGATTCATGTTGAAGTTTGACAGAAAAGAACAAAATTCTGTAAAGCAATTATCCTTCAATTAAAAAATAAATAAATTTTTAAAAAAGAAAAAAGATAAAATGAATCTTTATCTATATTCTAACACTACAGTTCTTTTCCCCTTTGGCTTTCTGCTGACAGTTTTATGTACATACCTTATTTGCGTCCCAGACTCTAAACTCCTTGTAGAACCAGTTTTACATTGGTTTTACATTGGTTTACATTATTTGTCTGTGAATGGAAGTTAATTTATTGAGAAATAATTTTCTTTACCACTGTTACATTTCCAGTTTCAAAGAATGATAGGGTCATTTCCCTCCTTCCCACCCTGAAAGCTAGCCATTCCAAGAGGTCCTCTGTAATCTCTTCCTAGAAAGCAGAAAGAACATACAGGCCATCTCCCATGTAACAACACTTTTTCAACTTGTGAATACATCGACTTACTAAACCAACTAAGAGGCCTGGGCTGTGTACCTTTCCTTTGAGAAAGTTCCTAACAAGGCAAAGAGAATGAACGCATGAGATACCCTTTAGTCTTTGAAGCATTAGCTATGCCATGAGACTTGGATTGTTCCTTTGGAAGAGCTCTGTTGGGAGTCAGTGGCAGCAATTCAGTGCTCAGTGCCCAATACAGAAAGGGAATATTGTAATGGGACATCATCACTGTCAATAAATCTTAGATGTGAAAGAAAAAGAGGAGTCACTGAGGTAGAAAAAGTCATGCCATGTCTTTTTGTCTGTCAGTACTGAGACAACCTGGAGCATCTTCTGCTGTGATGAGAACTCTGCAAGAATTCAAGGGGAAGAACTTAAATTGGAAGGCTGAAGAGTCAGTGTAACTAATATCTCAATATTATTTAATGTTTTCTTGCATAAAAAATAAAGGGAGAGCTCCCCTGGTGCTTCAGTGGTAAATAATCCTCCTGCCAATGCAGGAGACATGGATTCAACCCCTGATCCTGGAAGATCCCACATGCCATGGAGCAGCTAAGTCCATGCACCACAACTGTCAAGCCATCGCTCTAGAGTTCAGGAGCTGCAACTACTGAGACCACGCTCCGCAGCTACTGAAGCTTGCGTGTCCTGAAGCCCGTGTTCCTCGGCAAGAGAAGCCATGCAATGAGGAGCCCGCACATTGCAACCAGAGACTAGCTCCCTCTTAATGCAACTAGAGAAAAAAGCCCTTGCAGTAATGAAGAACCAGCACAGCCAAAAGTAAATAAATAAATACAATTATTCTTTTAATAAAGAAAATTTGTTGTCAAAACATGCTGCCTGACACCCAGCTCTTGGAATTCTGAAACTTTCTCGCTAGCTGCCTTACAAAAAGAATAAATTCACTCAATTAACTTGGGGCCTCACAGGAAAAAGGGGATAACTCTGAATCTTTGGCCAATAATTTCCCTAAATAATGGTCAAATCATGTTTTGAATTTTGGATTCCATTGCTCAGAGTTATAAATGGCATTTGGGTTTTAAGGCACAAAGTGTTTCTAGATTCTCCTGTAATTTGTATGGGAATCTAGGCTCAAGGAGCCGGGTTCCTTTTTGAAAGAAAGGAATCCAGGTGCTGGGGTCTGGAGTTGAACCTGGGCAGTGGTCTGACCTTGGGATGCTGTCCCCAAAGATATAGTGGTAATGCCATCAGACTGTGCGTGGTGACAGGACTTTTGATGAAGTGAGTGAGTGATTCCAGCATGGATAGAAAATAGCAGAGTCAGAATATGAACCCAGACTTTATGATTCTAAATCCAAAGGACCACTGTGTTATTAGCTGGCTTCAAATCCTGGCTTTGCCCTTGAGAATGAAACATGGAACTCAGCTAAGCACAGTACTGATGTGATCCCGTGGTTAACATCATTTTCCACTTCAGGGCTTTGCTTTTATAGATATGAGTTTCCCAGTCCTTTTTTTGAACATGCAGCAATCTGCAAAGATTTACTACCCATTCCTTGCTCTCTCTCCCGAATGTTCACTAACACAGTGCCTTTAGCAGCCACTCTTTTCGAAATAGAAATCACTTCCTAGCAGAAAATAATTAACTCTTATCCTTACTTTTCAGGTTAAATTATCCCTTTGAAAATGAGCCAGAAATAAATGCAGGATTTACTGACTGTTAGATACATAAAGAAGGAAACTGCAGTTAGGAATCCTCTTTTAGGAGGACTAGAAATAGTTTTTCAGCAAGTTTTAAGTTACAGTTTCTTAATAGCACAAAATTGGTCTTTTGGTTTCAGAACATTTTGTAGGTACCAGAAGGTAAGCACTTAAAACCGTAGTATAGTCCATACATCCCACTGAAACAAAAAACAGCTATTTTTAAAATACGCTACCAAATATTTGAGGGCCCCCACTTGAATTTACTTAATCAAGGTTGTAGGGGCTTGTGATTTCCCACTCATAGATGTCATTTTTAAAAATCACTTACAATATATTGAGCTTATGTCATTAGAATTGTTTTTCTTACCAATTTTATTCTAAGATATTTCTTAAACATCTCTAGAAGCAATGCATTTGTGGGCACATGGGATTTTATTAAGAGTTTCTAAAACATCATTAAAATTACTCCTGACTCTCCCTCTGGTAGTAGAGAAGAATAAACAGTTAGGGGTTTTCTTACCTCACCACAGTTCTGTCTTTTACAGTGAGAAAGAGGGGGAGAGGATTACCACAGAGATCATCAAATTCCCCCAGATTCCCCCAAATCGCTACACCTCTCCCCAGCCCACCCCACCACCAGCTTCTCCACGCCTTCCTGCTCTTCCATCCAAAGCAATGAAAGCCAGAAGTTAATCATAAATCCACAGAGGATCATTCCCAGGGTTGCAGTTACTTCTTGTTGGAATATTCACTGCAATTTCCTTTCAGTTACATAGGTAGCCATTGGTGTTGGAGAAGGAAATAGTGGTATTTCCATGCCAAATAAGCAGGTTTTATGGACAAGACATGGTAATGTAGAAACCTGACTTCCCAAAGGAGAATTACAAACATAAATGTAAAACATCTGAAGAGATCAACATTGCAATATTGCTTCAAGGTGGGTATTAAATTACAAAACTATTTTTTATCATTTTACATAATATTATCCTTCCTGTTATATAACCACCCAAGCAACACTTTTAAAAATCACTCTGTCATTGCACAGTGTATACATTAATCAAATAATCATATTATTAAAATAAATACAATGTTATATGTCAATTATATCTCAGTTTTTAAAAATTACTCTATTGTTCCATATAAATTTCAATTTAGAATCCTTTATTATTTCGAGGCCTGGTTTATTTTTGTTCTTTTTTTTCTTCAGTTAAAGTGTAAGAGCATGCTAACAATATTTACTGAGGACAACCTCAATGTCATTTTTTTCATAACAAGCTCTCTGCCTTTCCCTAAATAAGCCAGGAGCCATCACATTTGGATATTCTGCTTCCTCCCTTTCCTCTGCTTGGATTCCCCCTCTTTGCCCACATCCCCTCTTCTTTTATCTGCACACTTCTCCATTGTCCAGTCCAACCTCATAATCTTTTTGACAGCAAGACCTATGTCTCATGCATTATTTTATTCCCCCAACATACCACAGTGTCTGCAGTCGAATGAAGGTACTTTCTGAAGATGAACTGACAGCATCTGCTGACTACTGACGAATCAAATTCCAGAATGAAACTCCACTACCATTTACAGGTAGGATAAAATAACGTTTTCAAACCTCATAAAGCAGAATGTCAACTGGCATAAATGTGCACCACTGCTCTAAAGATTCGATGATTTTTGAGGAAGTGTGGAGCTGGAAAGTCCTTAGGGATTTTACTTCAGATATGAGGGATGATGTCAAGAGAAGTGATGTGACTTGACCAAGGTCACCTAGCTAGTTTTATTCCCCCCAAAGTCCATTCAATTTTTTCCACAGCCTAACTATGAAGGAAATTAATATTGAGTAGGTGCATCAGCTCATAAGAAGCAAAATGGAAGTGAGTGGAGTATTTCTAGATATGCCACAATTGATTTTCACTCATGTTTTGACAGAGATGGACGTGATGGAGTGTATCATCATAGTCACTGTTTAAGAAGGTGACGGACTAACGAACACCGGTTTTAGTAAAGGGTAAAGAAAGGGACTGTCCTTCAGTCTTGCTCTGTGCACTGATTAAACATTAACCTAAGTGTTCAAGGACGTGAGAATCAGGTACTCAGAGTAAAACACTAACAGTTTTCAGAAATGCAGACCCAAAAAGAGCCCCAGGAAATATCCATGAAGCAAATGGCCATGAAGCTATACAATTTCTGTGAAAAGCTAAAATATAATCTAAAAATATATTGTCTGTTTCTTTAGGCTGATAAACCATTTATATACGGCACTTCTCTTTCACATATGAAAACACAATTTAATGTTTCACATGCCTAAGCTTTATGCCTCTTTCTCTAAATATACAAAGGCTTCATAAAGCTTTGGCTCTTGAAATTAGATCAAAGATCACAATATTTAAAGCATTATGTCTAGATCTACTGCCAAAAGAGATTAAAGAGAGAAAAGAAATATCAGTATAAATTAAGAAAATGCATGAAGAGTTATGAAAAGTTAAATTACTGTGCTGGGTTCTCTTCTGTGCTTACATATGCTTTTCCCATTCTCTTAAGTGAATTAGATGTTATGCTTGTTTTTTCGCCTGATCAGTTTCACGCAGCAGTTTCCCCCTCTGCAAAGATGAGTCAGGTTAAAGCTAGTGCTATGAGAAATATACTTACTTATTGGAACCAAATACCAGCTTGCCATTTTAATATATATTTGAGTCAACCACATCACTTGTCTATTTACTGAAGAAGTTTAATCAGATTTGTTTTATAAAGAGGACTTTCTTTAAACTGAAGGAAATAGCTGATATTTATGAAGACAACTCTATTTATAGAATAAAGTTGAATTTTGCCATGACAGCATAAGCAAACATGTAGTTTCTGTTCCCCTAAAGGATTCTTACTAACATCTTCTTCCTTTCACGTTCAAAGGCAGAAAGCCACTGACTTTGCTAAGAGCACAGCAAAGCTATCCTTAATAGAGGACAAGTTCAGTTCAGTTCAGTCACTCAGCCGTGTCCGACTCTTTGTGATCCCATGGACTGCAGCATGCCAGGCATCCCTGTCCATCACCAACTCCTGGAGCTTGCTCAAACTCATGTCCATTGACCCAGTGATGCCATCCAACCATCTCATCCTCTGTCATCCCCTTCTCTTCCTGCCTCCAATCTTTCCCAGTATCGGGGTCTTTTCCAAGGAGTCAGTCCTTCACATCAGGTGGCCAAAGTATTGGAGTTTCAGCTTCGGCATCAGTCCTTCCAATGAATATTCAGGATTGATTTCCTTTAGGTTGACTGGTTTGATCAGTCCAAGGGACTCTATTAGTCCTCTGTAGAGGACTAATATTGAGCTAATTCACCACTTCAGAAAAAATGGAATTCACACATACTACCAGTTCATTTGAAATTTATTGTATTTAGTATGTATTTATTTTCTATTATTGAATAATTTTCTCCTGAGTTAATATTCTATAATGGAATAAAAGATCTTTTAAGTTATTCTTCAGTATTTATTTTAAGATCAAATGAAGCTGGAAGTGACTGTGTGATCCTGGTGTTTAGAAACTCATCATTTAAAAGAAGAATTTATATTTGATGTTGGGAATAACTTTTTATGTTCTAAGTCTGAGAAACTCTGTATATCAAACCGAAAAGATTCTTGTTCAAGGTAAATTAAGAAAGTAGCATAAATGATTGAGAGCTGCAAAGAGTTCCAAATGTACTACAGCCATAAGTGAACCACTTCTTCCTTGTGGAATTTGATTTTTCCTCCTAGATCTCATTTGCTAGTTGCTATTTAATGGACCTGAGTGAACAGAGTTATGTAAAGTCCAAAATATAAATGAACTAGGTAGCAGTGATAATTATTCAGCATTCATTCAACAAATATTTACTGAGACTCGGTATAAACTCTGTGCCATGCACTGGGACATAACAGTGAATAAAGGTGATCTGTTGGTAGGGCTCCACTTTGTTTTGTGAAAACAGAGCAGATAATAGGGTTCACAAAGTAACTCTGTTAAAGTTCAAGTTTAGGTTAAGTTATTTGTGTCCTCCAATAGGCTGTTTCCCCAGTCCTGTAGAAGTTCTGTAATCAAATCTCATTAGCCTTCAAAGTCAAATTCCCTGGGGGTTCTCAGTCCCTTTGCTGGATCCCCAGGTTGGGAAATCTGTTGTGGGCCCTAGAACTTTTCCAACAGTGTGAGAACTCCTTTGGTATAATTGTTCTCCAGTTTGTGGATTGTCTCCTGGGTGGCTGTATAGTGGGACTAAGGTGGCAGATGGCTCTATGGTGGGGCATAAACAAAATCTTGTGCATACCAGGACCCAGGAGAAAGGAGCAGACAGACTGTGCCAGACTTCCCTGTGAGTGCCCAGGAGTCTCCAGCGGAGGTGCAGGCTGATAGCAGCCTGCTGCAGGGTATGGGAACTGAATATGACAGTCCTGGAGACCCAGCATGCTGGCGTAAGTCTTTTTGAAGGAGGTTGCCATTACAGCCATTACCCCTACCATAGTTCAGCCTCAAGCTAAACTACAGAGAGGGAATGAAGCCTCACCCATCAACAGAAAATTGGTTTAAAGATTTACTGAGTATGGCCCTACCCATCAGAGCAAGACCCAGATTGCCCCATAGCCAGTCTCTCCCATCAGGAAGATTCAACAAACCCCTTACCCTTATCCATCAGAGGGCAGACAGAATGAAAACCACAATCACAGAAAATTACCCAAACTGATCACATGGATCACAGCCTTGTCTAACTCAATGAAACTATGAGCCATGTCAGGTAGGACAACCCAAGACAGACGGGTTATGGTGGAGAGTTCTGACAAAACATGGTCCGTGGGAGAAGGGAATGGCAAACCACTTCAGTATTCTTGTGTGAGAACCCCATGAACAGTATCAAAAGGCAAAAAGATATGACACTGAACCATGGACTCCCTGGGTCAGTAGATGCCCAACATGCTCCTGGAGTAGAGTGGAAAAATAGATCCAGAAAGAAGGAACTGGCTGAGCCAAAGTGAAAACATCACCCAGTTGTGGATGTGACTAGTGATGGAAGTAAAGTCCTGTGCTATAAACAACAATACTGCATGGGAACCTGGAATGTCTGGTCCATGAATCAAGGTAAATTGGAACTGGTCAAACAGGAGATGGTAAGAGTGAACACTGACATTTTAGGAATCAGTTAACTACAATGGACTGGAATGGGTAAATTTAATTCAGCTGATCATTATTTCTACTACTGTGGGTAAGGATCCCTTAGAAGGAATGGAGTAGCCCTCATAGTTAACAAGAGTCTGAAATGCAGTACTTGGGTGCAATCTATAAAACAACAGAATGATCTCTGTCCATTTCCAAGGCAAACCATTCAATATCACAGTAATCCAAGTCTATGCCCCAACCACCATGCCAAAGAAGCTGAAGCTGAATGGCTCTATGAAGACCTACCAGAATTTCTAGAACTAACACCCAAAAAAGATGTCCCTTTCATCATAGAGGACTGGAGGGCAAAAGTAGGAAGTAAAGAGATATGGTAGAATAACAGGCAAGTTTGGCCTTAGAGTACAAAATGAAGCAGGACAAAGGCTAACAGAATTTTGCCAAGAGAAGGCACTGATCATAGCAGACACCCTCTTCCAACAACACAAGAGAAGACTCTACACATGGACATCACAAGATGGTCAACACCGAAATCAGAATGATTACAGTCTTTGCAGGCGAAGATGGAGAATATCTATACAGTCAGCAAAGACAAGACTGGGAGCTGACTGTGGCTCAGATCATGAACTCCTTATTGCCAAATTCAGGCTTAAATTAAGAAAGTAGGGGAAACCACTAGACCATTCAGGTATGACCTAAATCAAATCCCTTACGATTATACAGTGGAAGTGACAAATAGATTCAAGGGATTAGATCTCTTAGACAGAGTGCCTGAAGAACTATGGGTGGAGGTTTGTGCCATTGTACAGGAGGTAAGGATCAAGACCATTCCCAAGAAAGAGAAATTCAAAAAGCCAAAATACTTGTCTGAGGAGGCCTTACAAATAGCTGTAAAAAGAAGAGAAGTGCAAGGCAAAGGAAAAAGGAAAGGGATACCCACTTGAATGCAGAGTCCCAAAGAATAACAAGGAGAGATCAGAAAGCCTTCCTCAGCAATCAATGCAAAGAAATAGAGGAAAACAATAGAATGGGAAAGACTTAAGGTCTCTTCAAGAAAATTAGAGATACCAAGGGGACATTTCATGTAAAGATGGGCTCAATAAAGGACAGAAATGGTAGGGACCTAACTGAAGCAGAAGATATTAAGAAGAGGTGGCAAGAATACACAGAAGAACTATACAAAAAAGATCCTCATGACCCAGATAACCAAGATGGTGTGATCACTCACCTAGAGCCAGACATCCTGGAGTCCTAAGTCAAGTGGGCCTTAGGAAGCATCACTACGAACAAAGCTAGTGGAAGTGATGAAATTCCAGTTGAACTATTTCAAATTCTAAAAGACAAAGCTGTGAAAGTGATGCACTCAATATGCCAGCAAATTTGGAAAATTCAGCAGTGGCCACAGGACTGGAATAGGTCAGTTTTCATTCCAATCCTAAAGAAAGGCAATGCCAAAGAATGCTCAAACTACCACACAGTTGCACTCATCTCACACGCTAGCAAAGTAATGCTCAAAATTCTCCAAGCCAGGCTTCAACAGTACGTGAACTGTGAATTTCCAGATATTCAAACTGGATTTAGAAAAGGCAGAGGAACCAGCAATCAAATGGCCAACATGCGTTAGATCATCAAAAAAGCAAGAGAGTTCCAGAAAAATATCTACTCTTGCTTTATTGACCATGCCAAAGCCTTTGACTTTGTGGATCACAACAAACTGTGGAAAATTCTTAAAGAGATGGGAATACCAGACCAGTTCCCTGCCTCTTGAGAAATCTGTATGCAGGTCAGGAAGCAAGTTAGAACTGGACATGGAGCAATAGACTGGTTCCTGATTGGGAAAGGAGTATGTCAAGGCAGTATATTGTTACTCTGCTTATTTAACTTATATGTAGAGTACATCTTGAGAAACGCTGGGCAGGATGAAGCACAATCTGGAATCAAGATTGCTGGGAGAAATATCAATAACCTCAGATATGCAGATGACACCACCCTTATGGCAGAAAGTGAAGAAGAACTAAAAAGTCTTTTGATGAAAGTGAAAGAGGAGAGTGAAAAAGTTGGCTTGAAACTCAACATTCAGAAAACTAAGATCATGTCATCTGGTCCCATCACTTCATGGCAAATAGATGGGGAAACAGTGACAGACTTTATTTTGGGGCTCCAAAATCACTGCAGATGGTGATTGCAGCCATGAAATTCAAAGATGCTTACTTCTTAGAAGGAAAGTTATAAGCAACCTAGATATGAGCAGTTATGAGCATATTAAAAGTTATGAGCATATTAAAAAGCAGAGACATTACTTTGCCAACAAAGGTCCACCTAGTCAAAGCTATGGTTTTTCCAGTAGTCATATGTGGATATGAAAGTTGGACTATAAAGAAAGCTGAAAAAAAAAAAAAAAAAAAAAGAAAGCTGAGCACAGAAGAATTGATGCTTTTGAACTGTGGTGTTGGAGAAGACTCTTGAGAGTCCCTTGAGCTGCAAGGAGATCCAACCAGTTCATTCTAAAGGAAATTAGTCCTGAATATCCATTGGATGGGCTGATGCTGAAGCTCCAATACTTTGGCCACCTGATGTGAAGAACTGACTCATTAGAGATGGCCCCGATGCTGGGAAAGATTGAAGGGAGGAGCAGAAGGGTATGACAGAGGATGAGATGGTTGGATGGCATCACCAAGTCAATGGACATGAGTTTGAGCAAACTCTGGGAGTTGGTGATAAACAGGGAAGCCTGGCATGCTGCATTCCATTGGGTCACAAATAGTTGGACATGTCTAAGCAACTGAACTGAACTGACTGAGGTTAAGTTGAATTCAATCTCATCTATTAAGAAGGGGAGAAACCCTGTCTTAGAGATTCTGAGAGCATTAAGTGACATAATATATGTGACTATGACTAGTACAATAAATGAAGTGTTGAAATCCTTTCCTAAGTACTTTAGTAATATGTATGAAGAGCAATTAACTATGTCATACAAATATATGTATGATAAGTTGGGGAAATGTATTAATCCTAGAATTCAAAGCAAAGAATTAGCAACACATCTCAGTCCTTATGCATTTATGGAACAAATTATTGGTTCATTATTGAGAAAAGGGTACAACAAGACTGTCTGTTGTCACCCTGTTTGTTTAATCTGTATTCTGAGCACATCATGAGAAATGCTGGGCTGGATGAGTTACAAGATGGAATCAAGATAGGCAGGAGAAACATCAACAACTTCAGATTGCGGATGATCACACTCTAATGACAGTAAGTGAAGAGGAACCAAAGAGCTTCTTGATGAGGGTGAAGGAGGAAAGTGAAAGAGCTGGCTCAAAACTCAGTATTTAGGAGAGAACAAGATGGCAGAGGAGTAGGTGGATGTGGAGTACCTCTCTCTCTATGGATACATCAGGAATACACTTCCAGACACAGAAGTGTATGCAGAACACCATCTGAGAGCAGACAGGAGTACCAGCAGAAAAGAATATATAGAGCCACGCAAAACTTGGTAGGGTGAAGGAACAGGGGGAAAAAACAGGAGTGTTAGTAGGACTGGACCTGCCCTCAGTGGGTGGGGGAACTGAAGCAGGGGTCTGATTGCCACATCGGGGCAGTTGTCTGAGTCAGAGGAGGAACATTTAAGGCTGAGAGTGAACCAGCTGACCTGTGGCGGCCTAAATGGAAAGAGAATCAGACAGTCCTTGCCGCAGTCATACATACCCTGGACAGGAACACAAGTCCCCTGGAAGGTACAGCAGCTGGGAGGTGGAGTTTAGGGATTGTGGAGCAATCCCAGGGCGAGGGCCGCTGTTGACTGTGCAGAGAGGATCGAGGAGAATCTGAGGGAGGAGACTGTGGTGAGAAATGCCCATGGAGGAAAGCTGGGCAGCCATGGAAGCAAGGCAATACTGCTGAGTCACACGTAAGGGGTGGAGCCATCACCATAGCCTCTCTCTCTCCACAGGCCAGCATCAGCAGCTGAACAATAGAGAGGCTGGCCCATCAAATGCCTGAAACACTGAACTACAGAGTAGGACCCCACCCAGGGCGCTCCTTTAAGTGCCTGATGCGCCAAACTACAGAGTAGGACCACAGCCAGGGGGGCCTCTATGTGCCTGATGGGTGAAGCTATGGGGAAAGACTGGCCAAAGATGCCTTCTGATCACCAGCTGCAAAAGGCTCAAAGAAAGACTCTGAAAGGGCCATAACTCCTGGGGAAGAGGCAGTCCGTGTTCCTGCACTCTTGGTGATGCCAGGGTCCCCACGAGCCAAGCAGCTGCACCACCTTCACACTCCACTCTCACTGGGGCAGAACCGCCACAGGCTAAAAGCATCTTGGGTCTATATGCGTAGGGTCGCTTCGGTCATGTCCAACTCTTTGCGACCCTGTAGACTGTGGCCTGCCAGGCTTCTCTGTCAGGGGGATTCTCCAGGCAAGAATACTGGAGCATATCGGCTGATACTGGCTGGCATACCCTTCTAGAGCACTCTATTTCCTGCTGCCCTAGCCGCCAACTCCCCTGAGTACCTGGTGCTGCCAGAACCCCTGTGGCCCAAGCAGCTGCACCACCTCCACCCCTGGCCCTCTCAGGGGCAAACCCAAGTCCTCCAGGGCAGCCTCAGGAGCAAACCCCAGTGGACGAATCACATGTAGAGGTGGAAACAAAATCACAATTGAAACTCAGGGGCAGTGTAGGTAGGAAACAAGACCCAAAACCTTCCCACCGGCTGTACAAGCTGCAGATTAAGTCCACACAATCAACTGGGCAGTCTGTCTATATTAAAGGACGCTGAGAGCTCCCACAAAAGAAAACACTCTAGTTCTGATAGCTGCGGACACTGGAGGCAAGAACACACAGGAGCAAGAGCAGATTAGAGTCTGAGCTGCCCCCACAGCAGGTCCAGAGATCAACACAGTGTTGGAGGGCATCCTAGGGAGGTGAGGCGGACTGTGACTCCCAGCAAGGGAAACGACTCTGACAGCAGTGACTCTAGAAAAACATTTATTATTCTTATGTTTTGACTTGTTCTGTAGATTCTTTTGGATTTTTTTTTTTCTTTTAATTTCACCCCCCCAACCCCCGCAGTGTAGTTGTTGATTTTACTGGCACTATGAAATCTAATGAAGCTTTTGAGCCTTTTTTTTCCCTCAGTCACATTTTTTACTGTTGTTCTGAACCTCTGCCTCTATGTTGGGCTTTTGCAGTTCTGTGGAGTTTGCCTTTTTTTTTTAATTTTAATTTTTAATTGTTAAAGCCTATTATTATTTTATCTCCATGTAGTCCTTTGTTTGCTTTTCCTACTATTCTTTTCCCCTTGCAGTTAATCTTTAATGTATATAAATCTTCTTTATCTACCTCTGTGTAACTTTGCATATCTATTCTTTCTTTCTTTTCTTTCTTTCCTTTCAACATATTTGTTAGTTTTATTTTCATTGCTTTACTCCCGAATTGGCACCTTGTTTTAGTTTTGTTTTCCAGTTTGTGCTTTAGTTAGTTTTGTTCTTAACTGGTAGATATAATTTTTGGTTTCCTTTGTTCACAAGGTCAATCTACTGTACTTTATTTTTGTCTGACTGTTTTGATTTTGCTTATGGGTGTATAGGTGTATATTCAGTCACACTTTTTATTTTTGTTATAAACCTCTGCCTCTATGTTGAGCTTTTGCAGTTCTGTGGGGTTTACATTTTTTTCTTTTCTCTTTTTTTAATTTTAATTTTTTAAACCTATTATAACTTTTTCTACATTTATTCCTTTGTTTCCTTTTCCTACTGTACTTTTTCCCTTGCAGTTAACCTTTAATGTATATAAATCTTCTTTATCTACCTCTATTTAACTTCGCATGTCTACTCTTTCTTTCTTTCCTTTCAACATATGTATTATTGCTTTATTCCCCAACCAGCACTTTGCTTTAGTTTTGTTTTGCAGTTTGTTCTTTAGTTAGTTTTGTTCTTAACTGGTAGATATAATTTTTGGTTTCCTTTGTTCACCAGGTCAATCTACTGTACTTTATTTTTGTTGGACTGTTTTGACTTTGCTCATGGTGTATATGCATATGCATTATTTTAATTATTATTTGCCTGATTTTGTAACTGCCATTTATCTGGGATTCATCTTTGCTTTCTCATTTTTGTGTATTTGTTTTAATCTCACTTAACGCCATAACAAACCACTTGTGGAATCATCCTTCCTGATCAGAGATCAAGCCCTGAGCCTTTGGGGTGGGAGCACTGACTCCAAGACTCTAGATTAGTAGAGAACTATCCATAGGAAGTATCAAGTAGTGAGAACTCACACAAAGGAAACCACTTGAATACAAGACCTAGCATCACCCAACCACCAGTAGCACCCTGTGCAGGATGCCTCATCTAAACAACAAACAAACAAAACAAAAATACAAACCCAGTCATCAACAAACAGCATTACCACCTCATTCAGTCTTGCCCATCAGAGCAAAAAAACAAACAAACAAAAATTCAGCACAAACTTCACCCTATTCTAAGCTTACACAAACCACTGAACCAAACCTAGGAGGGCAGAAACCAAAAGGAAGAAAGAATTCAACCTTGAAACCTTGGAAAAGGAGACCTCAAACACAATAAGTTTAAAAAAAAAAATAATGAAAAGGCAGAGAAAATACTGCACAAATGAAGGAGCAAGCTAGAAACACACAAGTCCAAATAAATGAAGAGGGACTGGGCAAACTACCTGAAAAACAATTCAGAATAATGATAGTAAAGATGATCAAAAACCTTGAAAACAGAATGGAGAAAATGTAAGAATCAATTAACAAAGACCTAGAAAAATTAAAGACTAAACACACAGAGACAAACAGCAAAATTACTGAAATTTAAAATACTTTGGAAGGAATCAATAGCAGAATATCTGAAGCAGAAGAACGAATCAGTGAGCTGAAAGATAAAATGGTGGAAATAACTTCTGAAGAGCAGAATAAAGTAAAAAGAATGAAAAGAACTCAGGATAATCTCAGATACAATTTAATATTGTGAAATGCTGGCACGCAAAATTTTATGGGCCAAGAACTATCATTCAGTATGAATTCTGAAGACATACAAATTAAGTTCGATATCTGTTCCAGCCCTATGACTTTATGATTTTGTGATTACAGTACATGAACTCAACTATCTTCCATGAAAGGGAGATAGTCCTAACTGAAGATCCTTGATCTTCTAAACTCTTTGATAAGTTCGGGCATTTACATTCAGATGTAAGAGCTGTGGAAACTGGATTATCACGCACAATAGAAAGAAAAGAATTTGAAGGTCTCAGAACATCTTGCACAGAGAGTGAGGAGCAGAGATGGTCAAGAAAGGAAAGAGAATGAGGGGAAGAACCGAAATCCTTAGTGATATCTATATTAAACTCCAAAGATGATTTGTATGCATAAATCCCTGGTAGAAACTAGTGACAAAATGGAGTTTGGGTCACGTTTTTAGAGTGATGAGTATATATGGAGTTAGGACTCTGGGACATGAGAGAGGATATAAGATTTTAAGCCCCTAAAAAGTTGCAGAAGGGTTGTGGTCTTCCACAGACGCTGGAATTGGTAGATATTTGAGCAAATTATGCCTAGATCTTAAAGAGGACAAAGAGCCTATAGCTCGGTTATGTAAGTAAGATATATACCTATTTATTCACTTGGGACTTTTAGCCTACCTACTTCCAAAAGAAGAAATTATACATTGTTTCATTATTTGGCTTAATAGAACTTTATGTAGAGGAGTCAACAAAGAGGTTATCAAACATAGGGATGGGATGATTAGGACGTGAGGAGGTGGGAGAGGTGATTTTACCCCCAGGAGATAAAGTGTTCATGTCTGAAAATATTTTTGATGGTCATACCTGGGGGTTTTTACCAGTACCTTTTGGGTAGAGGCCAGGGACGCTGCTCCACATTAAATGATGTACAGGACACACCCCGCTGCAAGGAATATCCAACTCATCATGTGAATTGTACTGAGCTGAGAAGCCCTTAGACCAATCTATTATTTTACAAAGAAACGGCTGAGCAGAGAGGGTCAGTGACAGAGGCCAAGTCACACAGCACACCAATAGAGGATATAGACCCCTCAGCGCTGTTCCCATCACACTAGGTAACTTCTGAAAGCTAAAAATGAAGCTGTTGGGAAATAAAGCTCCTTAGGAACAAATTTAGGCTTAAGATGTACTAAATAAATGCATAAATCTTTAAAACAAGGTACTGCTTACACTGGGAAAACTGGGCCACCAGAAAACAGAAAACTTACTTATGTAACATATCTTTGAAATATACTTGATAATATAAAAAGGATCTATTTGAAATACATAATAGTAATAATAATTTTTAAAATTATATTTAACCAAAGACCTGCCCAGCACAGCTGTTCTCAGCCAGTAGCAGCTTCACAGTTACCTGGAGGGCTTGTTAAAAGACAAATTACCCCGCCCTCATCCCAGAGGTTCTGACTCACGAAGTCTGGAACAGGCTTGAGAATCTGCATTCCTAACACATTCCCAGGTGATGCTGCCCTTGCTATCGCTCAAGGGGTAACATGTTGAGATAACACTGGCCTAGCACTCGGTCAGTAAATGTTGACTTAACATTGTAGGTATTTAGAAAACATAATTTCACCAGAAGATGTAATCTCACTTTA
Organism: Dama dama; assembly: GCF_033118175.1. NCBI lineage: Eukaryota > Metazoa > Chordata > Mammalia > Artiodactyla > Cervidae > Dama > Dama dama. The sequence continues at coordinate 32,893,283 of NC_083713.1, read as the reverse complement.
GCATAGATTGATTAACACGGCTAATTCACACTTAGTAGAATATATTCTACAGATGACAGAACCAAAACTAACTTTGGACCTTGCTTAACTCAAATGTTTCACTTTAGAAATGAAAAAATTAATGTAACTTTAAAGCTTCATTACAAGAATTCCTTTGAACAATAGCCAAAAGAAACAATATTAAACGAAAATCATTTATAGACAATTTGAGTACTGACAGTGTTATCCTAAGATACAAAAACTCAAAGATTATAAGTACAACTAAATATGTATGCATTATTTTTAGCGTTATGTTTAAGAGGGGTATTCGAAATGTCAAACTGAGTAAAACCTAGTCTGATGGGGCTCTTACGCCAAACAAAGTCTATGGGGAATATGACTATTGAACATCAATAATATACAATCAGGCCCTGAGGGACCATAACTGTCTCTTTAAATTATTTGGAAAAAAATGTATATGTTTAATCAGTTAAACATAGAATAAGATGATAAACAGTATATTCTCATCATAAATAATCAATGTGCCACTGTTAATCTTGATTAATAAAAAGTACTCTCAAAGAAATGCATTTCAGTAGCACTCATTTTCATTCTGATCATTTAATTAAAAGAATGCCCAGAATTTCAGATACTTGAAAACTACCTGTGTACCTAGTATGCTCCGATTAACCTGCCTCACGCTGGTCCTCCTAGTGACTGAATAGTCAACATCCCCCTTTATCTCTTTAACATCACAGAGACAGTGTCCACAGCTTTTATTTTCCTAATCATGACATTCTGATTCAAGGCACTGAACTTTTCTTGCCAGGGGCATGCAGGAAGCCAGCTGCTCTCAACTGTGCTGCATCTATCTTCAACTTTTAAAATACCCACCTGTCCTTTAACTTAGGTGCCAGTTGTTGACTCATCATCTTGGTTAAATCTTATCTATTTTTCTTCCCCTTAACATCACACTGCTGCCGCAGTCTTAGCAGGGTTTTCTGCAGCATTTCAGTAAGAGCCTCCTGTTTCAGCTAATCCCTGCGCTAGGACACAGTGTGAGAATCGGAAACAGAATAAGCACTATATTGTTTCTACTTTTGCTCATAGAGCGAATAAGTGTTGATGCTAAACCTGAGAGGATGTCTCCAAGCCCCCCAAACATAGTACAGTGTAAGCCAATGCAGTTAACCCAACACCGTCAGGCTTGTACCAAATGGCGCTCCCACTGCAGCATTCACCTTGGAATAAATAGCCAGGATTTATGATTCGTTGAAGTCACCTAACTGCCAGGTTATGCAGGCTCCAACCATCACAACAGAAGACAAATACAGGAAAACATACAGCTCATTTACAAGGGAAACAAATTTGCAATTAGACAAGGGCAAAATAACAGCCAAGAACTGCAGTAAATCTCTTTCAGCTAATAGCCCCATCTAATAATGCTCTCCTACAACACCTCTGAGCAAATGGATTGCAGTCAGTTTAAACAGTCAAATCAACATGCATTCCTCGATGGTTAGAGATGATGCTTGATAAGCAAACTCTAATTTATGATTCACTTACTCTCTAAAGGTTTTAAAGCTAGGATGGCTAGAAGACTTCCTGCGCTTATTCAAGCTTGCTGACAGAACTGAAATCTCTTAATAATTTCTCTCTGCACCTCTCAGCATGGCTGACAGGCATCTGCCAAGACTGTAGCACATAAACCACTGATTCATGCAAAAAAAAAAAAAAAATATTTACCCCCAAAAGATGTAGTGAAAGCTCAGCTTCCTTCAGCTTCCATAGTCCCTGAAGTGTTAATCTGAAGGAACAGTTCCATGAGTTTTCACAGGCCAGCAGTGTGTCTCCTACACTTGACCTAGACAGCCTTACATAACGAAGCATCGGGGCTGGGGAGCTTGCTGAGTGTCATCACCAGCAAGAGTGAGAAGTATTGGCAGCAGCAGGCAGGCGGGCAGGCTGGGAGTTTGCATGGAAATCAAGAAGTCTTGTCTTTCTCTTTTAAAATGTTTTGGAAGGAGAGTTAAGAATAGCTCAGAAACTGGTCTTGCTCTTTTTGTGGGGAGAGTGACCAGAAGCAGAAAAGCCAAATCTTCCAGCAAGTACCAGATACCTCTTTCAGTGTTTGCAGTAAACCTAGCAGAATGAATGGCTGTCTGTAAAGGACTGTGCTATGACACCCAAAATGAAAGGAATGGTAGAGCAAAGTAATGACTCAAAGGCTGCCACGGAGCTTTTGTCTACCTTTAACTCATTGTGGTGAGTAGAGGGGAACGCATGTGTTTGTAAGAGAGGAATCAGTGCAAGTGTGAGTTGATTTGCAGGGTGATAACTAAAGGATTTATAAAGAGTGTTCATGTCCCTTGAACATCTTGTTGCAAGCAAGATGATAGCATTTATAATCTTGTGTATCAGATTCAGAATGTGGGGGGTTAAACAGGTTGCACTTAATATATTTCAGTTTCAGATATTTTCAAGAAAGTAGGAAGAGAAGCAGGTACCTCTCTGGTGATTTGCAGATAACTTTCAGATGTGTTAATTGCTTCTGTTGTCTACACAAAAAGATCTGAATTTCAGCATCCAGATTTTGCATATAATGAATCTTTTTTTCAGACTTTGAAAGCAATTTATCTGAATGAAGCAAGAAGATCACTGTGCTTTTAAATAAGCTTTGTTAGACTCACTCCTGAATATCTGGGATATACTTTTGAGCAACAAATTTAAAACAATGTACTCTCCATCTAATTTTCATTGAATTATCTCAAATGGGTGCAATGTCAGTTAAGTCCTTAAAAGCTGGAAAGAATAAAACCAGTCCTATATTCTGATCCTGATTAGGGTAATATGGTATTATTAATACAAGATGATATATTGTTTAATTATATATAAAACTGTGGTTTTATATGGGGTATGGCCCAAGATATATAATCCCTGAGGCAATGGAAACAGAGAAGCTGCCATGCATCATTTAAAAATAATCTTAATGTGCTGCTCTTAGCTGGGAAACTTGTCTACTAATGCATCACGCCGAGAATAGAGCAGGGAAACAAGAGAATTTTAGTTCAATGAAACACATTAATTTAATCTCTCACCATTATTTAACCACTAAGTAAACAGAGGTAGAAAAAAGTTAAGTGATGCGCTGATGGTGACAGAGAGGAAGAGGTGACTGGAAAGTGGTTTTCCTGAGACTCACTGGTGTTAATATTTTGCTGACTATACCACTGTGAATAATTGTCCTTTGGTACCAATGTACAATAATTTTTTTTACTCATACAAATAACAAAGTGGAATAGCACTCAATATCTGCTTTTAGCAGTTCTCTAATTTTGGAAAAAGTAAGTTTTGCCATGGACAGAATGAAAAATTTTTTTCAATTATTTCTCACAACTGTAACGAATATACTGGTATGACATTTAATTAAAATTTCAAATTCTGAGATAGTGCTCTGAACACTTAGCACTGGATACCATGTTGGTGGTTCAGATTCTTTTATTTTGTTAATGTTGATTGTGGTGCTTATCCATCTCTTGGAGAGCTAATGTACATGCAATAACCCATAGGAAGCAGAGAATTGGAAAACAGAATGTTTCAAAAACAGATTTTGTCTTATTATGTTAATTATTTCATCCATTACTTTCAAGCAAATGGAGGCTCTTGCAGTCAGGCACTTGTTTTTCATGTTTGCATCCCTGTCCATAGCACAGTGGTTACTGAGCCCTCACTAGATGTTCGCTGAATTAATGAATGGAGGGATAAAATATGTTTATACTGACCCTTCCATGAGAGTTATGTATGTTGTTGCCAAGTAGAGTTCCTTGGAGGACTCATTTTAAAGAACATATAAAAATGATTTATACATGTTAATAATTGCCAAAATAAATGAATGTCTCTGAAATACTTGCTTAGAAACTGTTATAAATTTTTTTTAGTGTTTTCCTTGCAACCTAATTCGATCAACATGGTTTAGGTTTGACAGCCCATAAGATATAATCTAACTTTCCCTGGGTTAACCAAATAGACGTTTTGTTTTACTCAAGTGACATTAAGATGAGACAAATGACATTAAGTTAGGATTTCACAATCCTGGCAGACCCCAGTCCTCAGGAATCTAAGCCCATTTTCCTTCCTCTTGGCCATCCTTAATATGTGGCTTTTATCCTGACTTGTTGCCTTGCGGTCTCAGAATGGTTGCCTCACCTCTGGTATCCTGACTATATTCCAGGCAGGAGGACAGAACGTGCAAAAGGCAAGTGCCAGCTGAATGAGCTTTCTCTAAGAGCTTTCCCAGAAGATCATCTAGAGACTTTGATTTGTGTCTTATGTGCTATGACTGAAAAATGCCATCCCTTGGGTGGGGGAGCACATCTGGAATAACTGTTTTTAGCTGAACCCATTGCCACTCTCAATGAAGCTGGGGTTCTATTTTTAAGGTAAAGTGGGCTGCTTCTCCAACATACATTCTCCCTTAGCATATTGTTTTGGTGGTTATGGTAAAATCCTAGAGTGATCACTTATGCTAAGCTGATTTATCTTCCCAAAAAATGAGAACTTTTCCCATTTTATGTCTGGTTCTTCTTTGGGAAAAATTATCCTATTTTTGTGGTAGAATATGTTACCTGGGAAACAATGGGTTTATAACTACACTGTTGTCAAACAGATGCAAAGAGAAAGCTGTAGATAAACTTTTCAGAATGAAGAAGGAAAAATAATCCCATCTGCCATTTCACCTCATACTCAGCCTATACTCACAATCCAAGGCTGTCTAAAGCTGTATCTTTCTAGAAAGAGTCTACAAAATAAATGGACACTGAATTAAAGCTCTAACCCTTGAAACATATGCAACTACTAAGTAAAATGGTGTCTCACTAATTTAGAAAAGAGGCTTTTCGTCTAATTTTTTTTTCCAGTTCACTCTGTTATCTTGCTGAAATCAACTTAACTGAAAAGCTCATGGCACCTCCCACTGGGCATGGAAGAACTTCATCAGGTATTTCAACTAGGTCACAAGAGCACCTCTCTAAACCAGAAGCTGTTCTTTATATTGCCAGGAATAACAATACTGACATCTTTTTAAAACCGTGGAACAAGATGACCCCACAAATCAAAAGTTTTGCTTTAAGTTTGTAGAGGGTTCCTGGGCACAGTGGAATAGAAGCTCTCTAATTTTAGAGGAAAAAATGATAGCATTCATAGTTTTTACCAAACTTAACTTTTAAAGAAACATAGTTGACTCTTGAACCCAAATCACAATCACCTTGAAATAATCTAGTCAGAAAAAAATAAAATATTGCAGTAGGTTCTACTTCCCTAAATAGCAACGAGGAGCATGTTATTTATTTTACTTCCTTACAGAAATTAGTGAGGAAATTCTTTGCAGAACAGCAAGACTATACCCAAACTCAATGGAAACATCAAAATTAAAATGTTTACTACCTGACAGGTATAATTTTATAGGTTGTAAACTCAAGGGAGAACAAAATTGCAATTTTCTTCATTTCCCTATAAATTAATTTCTATTTTAATGTCCCATTTTTGTCTAATGGCAGAAAATGTAATTATTTCTATGTTAGCTCAATCACTTTAATGCTTTTTCAGTTATCTCAGGCTTAGCTCAGTAAAGTTGGAGATTTCAATTTTTTGCCCTTTATAGTAATTAGAGTAACACTAGTTTCAGCAACAAATACTCCCAGAAGTCTTGGTAGCTTAGTACAATGAAATTGTGTTTCTTACTCATGCAAAGATCTCTGTGGTTGCTCCTAGTTGGCAAGTGGCCTTCCACGTGATCATTCACGAGTCCTTCTTGTGGCTCCTCTTGCCTCGAGGTACCCAGAGTCAGCTAACAGACCAAAAAACAGACCACAAAAGACGTAATGAAGAGTTACACCTACCTCTTCAGCCCAGAAGAGGCACAGATGACAGGTTTATTTTTATATTTATTTATATTTAGATGGTGAGGAAGAGTCACACAGTTCCACCTCGATGCAATGAAAGACTGAGAAATGTTGTCCCTGGCTCGGGCAGCCATTTCTCAGATGAGAGCATAAGTTATTGTGGTCATCGTGCTCTCTCGTCCTACTTTTAATCTTTGCAGTTTAAGCATCTTTTGAAAATATATCATCTTTTGCCAGTTATTATTTATGGAGATTAGAGAATGGAGAGGATTTAATGGTGGGGTGGGGGATCTCTCCTGGTGTTGGTGGCATGATTGATGATATTTTGCACCTGGAGATGTGATAGTGTCCTTTGTCATCTGCCTTCAGGGATCAGAGATATTTTGGTATAAATTTTCGAATGTTTGCATTGTAGTACCTGGAATTCAGGCCTATAATTTTACATTTTAAGTAAAAGTTCACCAAACTGGAACAGTTCCCCATGTTCTAAGAAACATTGCTTGTATATATGAATTTTGAAAGAACAGTTTTTAATCCATTCTTATCATAGCATTTAGTTAAGGATATCACTTTGGCATTTCAGGCAGGATGTAAGAAAATACAGAGCGGAAGGGTTAAAGCCTGTTTCAGGAAAGAGAATTTCTCAGAAATCCTCAGCTACTTCTTCATGGGCCTCATTGGCCAGAACTGTTATATGGCCACTTATGGGTTGCAAGAGAGGAAGCTGGGAAATATAGCTTTCAAGTTGAATTATTAGATGTTTCAAACTAAACTGAGGTTCTCTTAATAACAAAGGAGGAAGAAAAAGAATAACTGTCTAATAGCACACTAATAGCACAGATAATCAGCCTGAGGTGATTATAAACTTCTTTTATATTTCCCCGGGAGCTAAGTATCAGTGGTCCTAAGGGGGTGGGCTAGGGAGGGGGGAGGGGGATGGGGGAAAGAAAGAGGGGTGAGGAGAGAGAAAAGAGAAAGGGACACAGAGACAGAGAAACACATAACTGAATGAAAGCAACCTAATTTCTATTATAAGAAAATTGGGTTAATGAAGACAAAAATTCAGCTCTAGAAAAAAAAAATTCTAGAGAGCTCTGAGATGAACCCTAAATAGTTAAAATATGAAGGCTATTCTATAAAAATGAAGAAGTAGATTATATATCAGTAGAAACAGTGAAGTGGCCTGAAAAATGTATTACCTGCCTGGTGCAGGTATGTTTAAATTTAGTGCCCTTGAGTCTGTGTTGGACTTGAGGAGGATGAGGCTCACGCAATTCATATGATAATAGCCTGAGGAATCTGGTTATTTCAAGTGATCTCTTTTCTTAAGGAGCTGGGGAAAAGCAACTGTACTTAAGTGATGCCACAATCCAAAGTTGATGGACAATAAATAAAATGATGAAAGCAGATGTTTCATTAGATAGGCCAGTAACCGTGTTGACTAATGCGAATGGTGGCCAGCGCTGACAAGGTTTTCTTAAGCTCCTTGTTGCGGTTTTGTATCTATTGCTATTCTGCAGTGCATCTGTTGCTCTGAATCAGACTTCCAGCAGGAGGAAAGGAGAGGAAGGAGACAGAGACAAAGAAAGGTTGGAAGAGAGAGAGAGAAAGGAAATGATTGGTGCTAATGATGAATCCCTAGGCAGTCCAGAGACTTCTTTCACTTAAATCTGTTCTGTAATCTGTGGCTAATGAACCAGGGTGTTTGTGGATTTGTAATTTTGCCTTTCTGTATTTTTCAGTATTGGATTCTCCTCTTAAAATGCTAGAATATATTCAAAGCAGGTGTCTTACTTCAACTAGAAAGAGGCATTCTTCAAAAAAAAAGCTTTCTTATCTCTTTCAGAGCTGCCATTCTTCATTAAACACACACACATACACACACCAGAATAGCTAAACTTTTAGACAAAAAGGAGAATCATCCAGATTGGAGTATATGTGGATGGGAGGATGTTGAGATGGGTCCCTGGGAAGAAGGAAGAGAAGTGTTCAATTTTTTAAGAAGGACAAACATACACAAATGCAGACTTATTAAATATAAAAACTTAGGAATAACGATATATCCTTTAAAAAGATGTTTTACTTTGTAAAAGGACACCAAATTTTCATTGAAAATGTCATTTATAGCTGCTGTTACATGTACTTTTTCCAGAACAGGCAGTGGCTTGATTAAAAAACATTTTTTTAAACCTGGTTTTAATAGCAGCTTTACTTTGTTCTCTACATGGTTATTAAATTCAAATATAAAGATTAAGAGAAGCTGGACATTGGTAGTCTATTTGAAAATACTCTAAAAGTTATAAAAATGATATATGTTATTAATAGAGTTTAATATTTTGACCTGGTATTACATAAGATGTTTTAGTTTCCCCAGACTCTCACATTGATTTACTATTTTATTCTTATAATAACCCTATGATAGGTGTTAAACAGATTTTAGCACTCTACCCTCTCTCTCCTTGTATTAAAGAAAAAAGATGGAGAAAGTGCACACAGCTCTTCCAAGATTCCCTTATTATTAATTTACTTTCAGAATTTATGTTTTCTGGGATGGGCCTCTGGAGAAGGAAATGGCAAACCACCCCAGTATTCTTGCCTAGAGACTCCCATGGACAGAGGAGCCTGCCGGGCTACCATCCGTGGGGTTGCAAAGAGTCAGACATGACTGAGTGACTAACACAACACACAGGATGGGCCTCAGTTCAATAAAAAATTTTAGTGTATCAGCAAATCAGTCAACATACATTTTTTGTGTGCCATCCTTTATTCTACAAAGTCCTCACAGGCACTTTTAGACAGAATTCCAAATTAAGCTATTGTATTTGGAACACAGTTTTAGAAGTACTGTCTTCAAATTGCCAGTCTTGACTCTCTCATTTTGATGCGAACATCTGTGAGTACATAGAACTCTAAATCGGCAGAGCTCCCTTTGTTTAAGGCCAGTGTTCCTCTGAGGGTGGAAAATTAAGGCTATAAATGTTGACCTGGGTAACCCAGACCCATTTGTTCCTTTTGCCTCATTTCTTTCCTACTTTGCAACTTTTCAGTTAGAAAAAGATGTGAAAAAAGTAGATAACTTGCCTGAAGCCACATAGCTATTTGTCCCTAATGAATGAAAGTTGCTCAGCTATGTCTGACACTTTGGGATCACATGGACTGTAGATCACCAAGCTCTTCTGTCCATGGAAATTTCCAGGCAAGAATACTGGAATGGGTTGCCATGCCTTCCCGGGGATCTTCTCAACCCAGGGATCAAAGCAGGGTTTCTGGCACTGTGGGCAGATTCTTTACTGTCTGAATCACCTATGGCTTGGCCAACATATAGGATTTCTTGTCTAGGGTCAAATAAATGGAAAAATTAATTATTGAGATGAAAAATAAACAACCTAGACTTTTTTGGTAGATATAGCTGGGTTATAAAAAATTTGAAATGTATTCCATTCCATTTAGCAAAACCTCTAAACATGTTCTTCATAGTGGCATCATATATGCTGAGTCATCCTCCTCTTGCCAGCCCCCGCCCTTTTTTTTGGTAACTGAAGAAGTTGATAAGAATGGTGTGCTAATGACAGTTAAATCTTAATCATAATTTATAGTTAGTGTAAACACAACTGATACTTTACAAGGCATGTTTGTAACCTTATTCCCTAAAGACCTAGATGCTTACCAGATATGCATGAGGTCTTTAAGGCAGTCACTTATCTGATTCTTTGCTCCTATTAAAATGGAGCCCAGATGCATCAGGACAGTAGAACTCTCATGCAGGGCTCTTTGCAGCTCATTACACTGCAGGATACTGCTAAGCAAGTATGGGGCCTCCTTGATGTAAGGTGAAAAGTGTGAAAGAGGAATGTTCAATCCTAACCCCACACCTGCCATGGAGAATCTCTGTTATTCAGGTCTCTACTTGGATTTTGGAAGAGAAGCTCAGGATTTCAGAGGTTGGCTCAGAATACTTGTAAAATCCAGTGATGAACAGATGTTCAGAAATGCCAAGCTCTTATTATTCTGAGTAACAAATAGTCCCCAGATGATTTTTATTTTGGGGAAGAAAAACCTCAGAATTGATTAGTCAACTAGCCCAACAGCTGCAAATGTCTTCAGATTTGAAAACATTTCCCTCTTAGCAGAGGATAGGCAAGAGGGCTCCAAATTAAGGCAAATTCCACATATACACAGAACTACTCTGTCAGCAAGCTTAATTGGGTGGAAAAAGTTTGCTCTAATTCCAGTATTAAAGAACATTATAAATCAACCAGTCATAGGATTTGGAGGTTGGAGAAAACCCCAATTTTGCTATTGCTCCACATGGCTAGCTTGATAAATTCATAATCAGGTGTAACTTGACTTTGATTAGTGCTATTTAAAGAAAGGCTATTTCTAGAGCACATTCCAACTCACAATCTTTCTTTACTAATGTGAGACAATTTTTAAATGTAATATGTCAACAGTTTGATATTTAATTGTTAATCCCTCATTGTTAACCTTTAATAAGCAACACATTTGATATATACTGCTGCTACTACTGCTGCTAATCACTTCAGTCATGTCCGACTCTTCGTGACCCCATGGACTGCAGCCCACCAGGCTCTTCTGCCCATGGGATTTTCCAGGCAAGAGTACTGGAGTGGGTATATACTAACGAGTGTTAAAAACATACTATTTCATTTCTTAACATAAATTTATTTTATAAAACAGAGCAGAGGAAATATACATGAAATACCACATCTTGACCATATTCTTTCTGAATTCCTGGTTCCAAAGAAGCCAGGGCAAACTTTGTAGGGTGGAAAGTGGGAATAATAATGCCTCTCTCATAGGACTGTCATAAATTATAGTAGGAAACTTTGTCACTGGGCAGGTGATGACTGGTCAATAGTTTTCCCTTCTACTCCTCTTGCTTCTGTCGGGTAAAGATGGGAATTTTGGTCCCTGGTCAGCCAGAAGAAGGCTATTTTTAGCCAACTAAACCTTCAGATTACATTAAATTGAAAATCTTCTATTTGACTTTTTTTTTTATTCCTTTTTCTTCTCACTTTTCTCTAATAGGAAAGGTGATCAGACTAGAATTGTCCATGTTTCCTAGGGAAAGTTTACTTTTAGCTTGTGTGGTAAAACCAACGACCCGCTGATTGAATTTTTAAAGTATCTTAGCTTCTGATGTATTTAGTCATTTGTTGTGTATTCACTATATTGGCAAGGAATATCTATTGACTCCTTACCCACACACCTATCTTCTGGAACATAAAACTCCATTCTTTTGGAATGTTTAAGGCCTGAAGAATACATGCTGATATTATACTGTGTGATCAGTGTTGGGTGCTAGAAGTCTGAAGTACCTTGGGATTCAGAGGAAGATAAGATCGTTTCCTCCTTTGGTTATCTGAGATATCTTCTTGGGGGAAGTGGGATTTGGGTGGAGGAGCGGAGGTGGGGCTATCACAGGGAAGACTATGAAGAGGGTGGAGCACTTAATCATTGAAGAAAAAAGAGAAGAATATTCCAGAAAGAAGGAATAGGCTGTTTATGTGAAACTGAGCATTTGTGTATTATTGTGATTAATCACAGGAACATATGCCAAGCTTTCATCATAAAAATATTCTCCAGGAGAATTCATCAAGTTCTATTGCCTATTAATTCCTGTCAATGCATTTTATTTTGCATCTTCAATGACAGGGGACACTTTTTTTTTTTAATGAAATGAAGGCAATAAAATGAAATTCATTAGAGGACTGATTTATGTATGATATTTTAAAACTGAGCAATGCCATTACCCCAGGCAAATTATGAGTCTTTAGTTTTAGCACATTTTTAGTGTCCTTGAAATTTCTAAATGTATGACTTGACATTTTTACCTAGCACATATCAATTGATAGCATTTTATCATCCTATACTTATCAAGAAATTATGAAGCAAAACACTACAGTGCTATGACATATATTTTCAATTGGAATAAAACACTTGGTTTTGAGTCCTACTTTTACCATTAAATACTCTTTTCTTGTATGACCTTGAATATATTTCCCATCTGTGAATCTGTATAACAATGTACAAAATAAATGAGACTAAACATAAATGCATCTTAATCTCTTCAAGTTTTAAAATTATGTATTTTTTTTTTAAATCACAATCCTCTATTTTCATCCTTTAAAAAAAAGCCACATTCATGATGAATGGGACCTGCACATTTCAAATGTTTTTCTTCTTAGGTAGCAAGATAATTTTTCAAGGGCTACTTGGCACCTTTTAGCCCAGTTAAATCTTAATGTCAAAACCAGCATCCTAAAGAAATTTAAAGAGGTAAAGGATGATTTTAAAGCAATGTCTTTCTGCTCCTGGTTGGGGCTTGCAGAGAATTCTGAAATATGTGTAATTTAACATTAATTTCAAGACTTTATGATGTTTTACAGTTTTAAACTGCATCCACTCATACAATTGCACTTGACCTAAGTGACCTTTCATTAAAGGTAATGTATTCAAGCCTCACCACTGGGGTGGTGATAAGTGGATGCTATTTCTATGTGGAGGATGTATCCACAGAAAGCCTAGAGCTGATGGATGGTGTCACACTTATGACTATAGCACCCAATTCCTGCTGGTACCATTACTCGCTCTCCTAGTCCCTGAGCATGAAGATTAAGCTCCCATTCTCTGTGCTAGAGCAGATGTTTGCAGGTTATCAACCAAGACAGAGCTTTGATTAAGCATTGGTGATACATCTCCATCAACAGAAACCATGGGGTGGCTGGCAGTTCTCAGAACCTCTGCAAGAAAGCTTAGAATTGGCTTCTGCATAGTCATAGTTTCTCCAGCCCTGAGAAACTCTTTCATTTTCATAAGCCTGGGTCCTAGATGTGCATGTAACTCTAGCTTACACATAAATAAATAACATCAGGGCTAACAGCACATACACTTTTGTTGTGAGGTAAATTTGTCCTAAATGCTTACTGTTATACATTTTTAATTCCCTTCAGAATAAATAGAAGCTGTTCTTTACAAAGTGGTTAATGAAAGGTAAAGCCCTTTTCTTTTGTTTTTCTATTTGATGAGAATAAATGTCTACATCTCCTTTAAGACTTAAGAATATAGGAGACCCTCTCTTTATTCCCCGAAGCAGATTTGAATTTTCTAGTTTTATTTTTTAATGTTTAAATGTTACTATATCAACCAAAATAAGATCATGGCTGTAAAAATTATAATTCACAATAAACCCGCATTATATTATCATTTGGAGTTAGCCTCAGTATAGTGTAAAAATCATAGTTAAACACAGTTAGGCAGACTGAAATTGAGCTTCTGGCTTCACTAATTGATATCATTATGCCTTCTGGAAGTTGCTTAAGTTTTTTGAGGCTTTGCTCTTATCTGTTTAATGGGGACGATAATCCAAAATCAAAGGGTTGTAAAATAAGATACTGAGATACATTTGCTAACAAAAATGTCCAAAAAATATTATTCTTTCCTCCCCTCTCCTTCTTATGTTGAAAGTACAGGGTAGGAACTTAATGAATGCTTCTTTGAAAAAGAAAATCAAATCTTCATGATTCCTTCCTAGGTTTTCTGTTTTCCTCACTTTTTACACTGTCTTGAGCCATCTTGATCTCTTTTTTGGCCACAATTACCACCTCTGTACTGATAGTATTAGTTGCTCATTCATGTCCAACTCTTTGCCACCCCATGGACTATAGCCTGCCAGGCTCCTCTTCCCATGGAATTCTCCAGGCAACAATGCTAGAGAGGGTAGCCACTCCCTTCTCCAGGGGATCTTTCCTGACCCAGGGATTGAATCCAGGTCTCCTACATTGCAGGTGGATTTTTTATAGTCTGAGCCACCAGGGAAGCCCTATACTGATGGCCCCCATATGTCTGTTTCTGGTCCATAGCACTTTCCTATATTCCAGACTCTTTTATCTATACACTTTTTAGTAATCTCACATGCATGCTCCTGTTAAACTTTGTGTTTGCAAAACTGAATTTATCATCATCCTATCATTAAAAAATGCAATTAACAATTTAAAAAATTGCATTCTCTTACTTTTGTTTTCTTTCACAGTTACCCAAGCTAAAAATTTGAGTTATAGCCGGATTCCTCTCTCCTTTTCACGATGAATTGCCAAATCTTGCCCTTCTACTTCTAAAGTATCTTTGAGACCTATCAATAACTCTTCATTCTTACTGCCACTACACTGCTTCAAGCCACCATCTGTTCCCAGGTGGTACCAGTGGTGAAGAACCCACCTGCCAATGCAGGAGACATAAGAGACGTAAGTTCAATCCCTGGGTTCGGAAGATCCCCAGAAGGAGGGCATGGCAACCCACTCCAGTATTCTTGCTTGGAGAATCCCATGGACAGAGGAGCCTGGCAGGTTACAGTCCATTGGGTCACAAAGGGTCAGACACGACTGCAGTGATTTAGCATGCACACTTCAATTGGTCTCTCTGCTTCCAGTCATGCCTCTCTCCAATTCTTTGCTCATGTTACTGTCAGAAAAATCTTTCTAAGTATACATCACATTGTGTCTCTTCTTTTATTGTGCTTAAACCCCCACTTCCCATTCTAATGGTTTATACAGTGCATCCTTAATATACTTTATTACAATGGGATGCACTTCCTAGATATCTTTGAAAATTCAAACATTCATTGTAGTGTTGAAGCTAACAGCTCTAAATTCTGTCCTTCCCTGGGACTTCCCCTCAGCCAAAGAGAACCTACATGCACAAGTTTATACCGTTCCCAGGACAGCTGTCATCCAATGACACCTCCATTCAGAAGCATAAAATTCTAGTCACCTGAATACAATCATAGGCTACTCTGAAGGTCCATCCCAGTTTCAGAGCTTCTTGTGGGACTGGCTGAAGACTTTGTTGTGACCATATTACAGCCCAACTTTCCAACCCAGGAAGAGAGAGGTTGGATAGTAGAATGACTTCATTGCCTCACAGATGTTGATATTGAAAGCTCTCCCCAATAAACCTCCTATATTAAGACCTCAGCCTCTGAGCCTATTTTCAAGATGTCGGGGGAGTGTGTAATTTCTGTGATTCTGTCTTGTCTCAAGAAAAATCTGAACGACAGACCAGCATTACAGCTCTCGGACAGACCAGTGTCACCACTCCATGTTACAGCTCAGTTTTATTTAGAAAATAAAGGAAAATACATCCTCGAGGAGTGAGGGCATGACAACCCAAAAGACTAGAAGAGGGGAGAGAGTGAGCAAGAGAGTGAGAGGAAGCGAAAAGGAGTGAGGGAGTGTGAGGGAGACACTGGGTCTTTCGGCTTCTCTTTTTATATATTTTACTCCTCCCTCTGGGCCTGCCCTATGTCAATTGGGATTAGCCAGGAGTGCTGTTTGTTCTACCTGAGGGCCTCACACCAGTCCTTGGACCTTCCTCTGTTCTATTTTCGCAGGCTTTTCCCTTCCTTGTCTTTTTAGCCACTGCCATTCTGGATTCCTTTTTCCTATTCTAACTACCTAACAAAGAGAACCAGTATTTGAACAAGACTCTCCCGTGGACTGTTTAGCATTCCAGCCTCATACTGTATGACCTCTTCCCTTTGTACTCTTTTTTTTTTTTTTTTTTTTTCAATCTGGCCCAACCTAACTTCAGTTCTTCAAATATACAGTGCTCTATCTTTGAGCCTTGGCAGTTGTCCTTTCCTCTGAGCTCTCTCCTTCCTCATTCTTTTGGTCCTTGCTAAAGTGTCACTCCTTTCAGGAAGCTATTCAGAATAGCTTCAGTATAGTGTCAGTTCAGTACCAGCTAACAGTGTCTCCCTCACGCTCCCTGTAACATGGAGCAGTGACACTGGTCTGTCCAAGAGCTATAATGCTGGCCCGTTTGAGAGCTGTAATGCTGGTCTGTTGCTTCAGATTTTTCTTGAGACACAAATTTTTCTTGAAACACAAATTTCCTTTGTGTTCTGCTGTTACTTTCTTCCTTACAGCATTCACCACTTTCATGTTGTATTGTTATAGCCCATGGCCATGTCTAGTCCATATTGTTGACTGGCTGTAGGCTCTGTGCAGAAAGGGAATTATCCGCTATTGTATCTCAGCTCATTTTACAGTGTTTGGCTTATGTTAGTCTATCAAAAAATACTTGCTAAGTGACTGAAGGAATTAATCGATGAATAAACTGTTATTTAAGGCTGGATTTAGAGTGGTTAGAATTATGACATTCATGGAAGAGGAATTATTTAAGAATGATCATATGCATTTTGAATGTTTTAATTTTTACTGTACATACTCATATATATGTGTTAATTCTCACACAAATAATCATGACCTCATCTATCATTCAAATGCAGAAATTTAAAAAAATTCTATAAGGCATAGCTCTCCATGAGAGTTACTCAAAACATGTCAGTTCAGTACCTGCTAAGAATTTATGTCTAACTATATTATCAAAATCTTTCATGAAAACCTGAGTTGACAAACTATCAGAACGTACATTAGGTTTCTCCTCCCCATAACCTACTTCCATTCTGCTCTTTCCAACAGTCTGGGAAATGAAGAACCAAAATCGATCAAATACTTATGTTTTATTAAGTGACCTAAGAAATCAAATGGCCTGACAAAGGTGTTTGAATTAGTAAATTCTCAGCCTTATGCCATAAAATGGAAAATTAGGAGGAAATTTGATGTCGCTGTCAACCATTCCCCAGACTGACCACCACAAGTTGGGTTCACTTGAAGCAGGGTGCACTGTCATTCTACTCAGCAGCTAGATTTTGAGGCATCAGATCCTCCGCTTGGGAAAAGGGTGGAATTTTCTATGTGTTTCCTAGTGATGAGGTCACTCTTACTGGCCTAGGGCAATTCTTCAGAAAAGAGGGAAGCTTTGAGTATGAAAACTGACAACAACTGAGGGATCTGCATGCTATCCTAGTAAAGGGAATTTGAGTGAGGACCATACCTATTACTCAACATTCAAAAACTAAGATCATGGCATCCAGTCCCATCACTTCATGGCAAATAGATGGGGGAAAAAATGGAAACAGTGACAGACTTTATTTTCTCAGGCTTCAAAATCACTGCAGATGGTGACTGCAGTCATGAAATTCAAAGACGCTTGCTCCTTGGAAGAAAAGCTATGACCAACCTAGACAGCATATTAAAAAGCAGAGAAATTACTTTGCCAACAAAGTTCCATCTAGTCAAAGCTATGGTTTTCCCAGTATGGTTCTTCCAGTATGGATGTGAGAGTTGGACCATAAAGAAAGCTGAGTGCTGGAGAATTGATGGTTTTGAACTATGATGTTGGAGAAGACTCTTGAGAGTCCCCTGGACTGCAAGGAGATCCAACCAGTCCATCCTAAAGGAAATCAGTCCTGAATATTCATTGGAAGGACTGATGTTGAAGCTGAAACTTCAATACTTTGGCCACCTGATGCGAAGAACTGACTCATTGGAAAAGACGCTGATGCTGGGAAAGATTGAAAGCAGGAGGAGAAAGGGACGACAGAGGATGAGATGGTTGGATGGCATCACCGACTTGATGGACATGAGTTTGAGCAAGCTCCAGGAGTTGGTGATGGACAGGGAAGCCTGGTGTGCTACAGTCCATGGGGTCAAAAAGAGTCAGACACGACTGAGTGACTTAACTGACTGACACCTATTACACTGTTCCCAAACTTCTATGGCTTTATCTTTAGATAGCTACAAGCCCACTTCATGCTGCTTTCTGTCTTCTTTATTTAGACCTCAAGCCCTTCTTTCAGAATGGAGGTAAACCTGTGCCAGAATCCCCTCCATTGTCAGCAGTGATCACTAATTTCTTCTTAGAGTTTACAAGTCATCTATTGCTGACAGTCTCTTATGTCTAATTTAAAAATAATTCTAGCTTAGAATTTAGCAATAATATCCAATTTACTATAAAGTCTCTCAGATATGAGGAAAGAATATTGAAGTCTAACAATTTCTTCAAAAGTGTGTTAGTAAAAACAGAAGTTATTTTCTAAAGTCCCAATATTATTCTTGCTTTTTAAATACTTGAGGACATTTTTGGTGTCAGTGGGAAATCTGTACCTAATTACATATTCATTCCCCCAAAAACAAGCCAGAAAAGAGAAGAATTAGTAGGAAGACTATTAGGAGGCTCCAACGTGAGGGAAGCCATAGCATAGGTCCCCCTCTCATATAAGAGCTTTGCTTAAGACATTGTATGCTTGTTCACAAAAAGATGTCAGCCTGCCATCTACACATTTTATATTGAAAGCATAGGATGACTTGTGGACACAGCAGGGGAAGGTAAGGGTGGGATGAATTGAGAAAGTAGCACTGGCATATATACACTATCATGTGTAAAATTCATAGTGGAAAGTAGCTATATAACACAGGGAGTCCAGCCTGGAGCCCTGTTAGGACTCGGAGGAGTGGGATGAGGGGAGGAGAGGGAGGCTCAAGAGGGAAAGGAGATAGGTATAGATGTGTGTGTGTATGTATGTATGTATGTATGTATGTGTGTGTGTGTGTGTGTGTGTGTGTGACTGATTCGTACTGTTGGCATAATCCAACACAACATTATAAAGCAATTTTCCACCAATTAAAAAAAATTTTTAATTACAGTTAAAAAAAAAAAGAATTTGCCTTTAATCAATATCCCAGGAATACTTGTACTTAAGGCCCTTGTCAGAAACTACAACATCAAACTGTTTTTGACTCATTAAAAGTCAGAGAAGTAGAGTTGACAAAGGATACTTTGAAGACCTGCAGCTCAGTCTTTTTTGTAGTTTTGTCCATTATTGGACAAGCAGAGAGCCTTATTTGGGACCACATAGAAACTCAATAGAAAAACACAATGGTCAAATTCTAGAGAGATCCACTGCAGGTTTGATTTGATCATAATCATGTTGTTTTCAATGATGTTCCATAGAGTCATAAGATGCTGCGGCTGAAACAACTACCAGTGTTTGTTAACAGGCTGACCAAACAGTTGTAGTTTAAAACCAAAGATCATCTAAATATGTATCTTTGGGACAGTAAAGAAGGAAAAATACCTTAAGTGAAAATTGACTTTAAATCAAACTGAGAAAGGGTTTTAAATGAGATCATGTTTGTCCGACTAAAAATACATGGAAGTTGCTACCTAAATACTGACTATGAATCTTGGCACATATTATAAATTGCTAAACTAGAAAGTAGTTTGACAAATACTGTATGGTATCACTTATATGTGTGATCTTAAAAATACAACAAACTAGTGAATATAACAAAAAAGAAGTAGACTTACAGATATAGAAAAGTAGTGGTTACCAGTGGGGAGAGGGAAGAGGAACAATACGGGTGTAGGAGTAAAAGGTACAGACTATTAGGACAACAATAATATATTGTACAACACAGAAGATGAAGCCAGTATTTTATAGTAACTATAAATGGAGCATAACCTTTAAAAATTGTGAATCACTATACTGCATACCTGTAACTCATATAATAATATACAGCATCTATATTAAAGTGATTAAAATAATAGAACAGGGTTATTAAGTGGCAGATACTTAAATTATACCTAGACTTTGCTTCCAGAGTCCATGGTCAATAAATATTTGTTGAACTGAGGAATAAATAAAAGAATGACAAATTTTTTTAAAAGTTCTTTCATCTTAGAAATGTCACTCTGAAACCCAGGCAGCTTTAACTTGCATCCAATGAAGGAAGAACAAGCAAATGAGCTCTATTTGATCAAAGTGGCTCCACAACGAACTCAGTATTCAGCTACTAATTTTGAAAAATTGGGTAAAGGGTAGCAAAGTCGTTAGGAAGAACTGTTCACTGCTTAAAACTCTCAGGTTATGTTACCACTTGCTGTCCCTTTTAAAATGTGTATTATAATCTTTCTGGAATTTTTGAATATATTAGTGTTTCTCCATTTTTGTAGTTGATGTTTTCTATGTCTAACAGAAGTACCTAAGTCTTCAAGTTGAGGTGATTCTACTTTTGCTTTTATTGCAGGCAAATACTTGAGGTATTTCCCTGTAGAAGTTAAGACCGAGATTTCCCAAAGCAACTTCTAGTTAACTGCTCCACTGTGATCTAAAAGATCTTTCTCTCCCACTGTTACCAGAATTTTGACATCATCAGTTAGTGAGGCAAGAGGTACTAAATACTGAGGCCGAGTGATGGCCTCAGTCTCATCTTGGCACCTTTGTATGAAACAGGCTCTAACCAACCGCTGACAAAGAAGTCAAGAGAGTCTGGTGCTACCAGAAAGCCCTTCCTGGAGTTAAAATCTCAGGTCAGTAATTCCCAAGAGCTTTGGAAGCTACGTGGAGATGTCAATTTCTTCTACATTTATTTGCTCATCCCTCAAACCCACACTTTTATGTACTTTTTTCAAAATAAGTAATGTGAAAAAGTGTGTGTGTATATGGATATGTGTATATATATATATATATATATATATATATATATATATATATATATATATATATATAGTGTGTGTTGTTTAGTCATGTGCAACTCTGCAACTCCATGGATTGTAACCTCCCAGGCTCCTCTGTCCATGGAATTCTCCAGGCAAGAATACTGGAGTGGATTGCCATCCCCTTCTCCAGGGGGTCTTCCCAACCCGGGGATTGAACTCAGGTTCAATCTGCATTACAGGCAGATTCTTTAACGTTTGAGCCTCCAGTCAAGCATATATATATATATGTATATATGTGTGTGTGTGTATATATATATATATATATATACACATACACAATATGTATGTTATAGAAAACACAACCACATACATCCTAGTTCATTGTCCTGGGGATATGGTATAAGAACATTTTTCTTAGAAAAAAGGACTATATATTGTATAGGACATCCCCACAGAACTTTATTTTTATAACATGCTTTCTTTATTTTCCTGTGGTAGAAAGGGCTTTATAGAGAGCCAATAAAATTGCTAGCTTCCACATTGGTTTAATGTCTGCAGGTAGAATTAAAAACACTTTAATGTGCCCATCAGTGCAATATTACCACTTCCTGGCCATGTTTAAATTGGGTTTAAGTGCTTCAATGTCTGCCAATAGCAATATCCATGTTAAATAGTGATTGTGAGCCACGTAAACTATTTCACCAGTGCTTTTGTCTGAAGTCTTCCACACTGTCTTTACCGAGGGGAACTAAACACAAGATACTGGATATTTTCTATGCACACTGGATGAAATATTTAAATATAGTTGTTGGGAAGGTGCAACACTGGATGTCGTAACTGCTCTGTATTTTTCTCTTTTAGTTTCATACAACTGTGGGGAGCTTCACTTTGCCATAAAACACATCTCTTAATTTTCTTTTATTCTAGGACTACTTGATAGAAAGGAAAGGGTAGATATGAATCCATCTCCCTACCTAATCCTTAAAGCACCATCAAAATGAAAACTTTCTACTTTGTAGTTCCTTTGATCCAACAAGTGAAATATTGTATACATTTAATCACAGCTCAGTTAGTGATTAAAAGGTATGAGTATCGTTTTTCAGAAGTCAAGCTCTATATATTTAATGACAGATTCAAAGGTATCTCGTCAGTTTAGTAATGTCTATTCTCTAACTGATGTTCCATGTTTGCTATGAAAATGCAACTTATTGCCTTCTTGCTTCCTGTGCTTATAAAAAATATCAAGCAACTATTCACTGGTTCATCTGTTACAGAAATGAAATGTTGATTTTTTGTCATCTTTACTTGTTTATGTTCTAATCGCCCTCTTTCTATGTCTAAACTCACTAATAAAATAAAATACCTTGCTCAGTTTTGATGAGCATATGCAACCAGAATCATTCTGTAAAGCATTTTCATACTAACATTAGCTCTCTTTGTTCTAAATGAATCTTATTTTCTCATGAACATTTTTCCGTTTCTAAGAAGACGCAAGAGCTTTGAGACCCTCTGCTTAGAGTAGAATAATTAGAATCTTCTTATAAAGTAAGCTTTGTGCTCACTATTCTTTAACTGAAGCAGTTACAACTAATACAAGTATGAGAAACACATACAGTAGAAAAACTGTCCTTTTGAAAAAATTCATAATTAATTCTCAGGTTTAAAGTGTTTTTTCCAAGATAAAATTACTTGATAAATGTTTTGAAAATTTATGAGTATGTACAAACACTAAATGAAAAAGAAAACAGCAGTTTTAATACCTTTGTGTTTGGAGATGCTTGATGAATAACTGAGCAGCTTATCTCACTCACTGTCTGTGTCCTTAAATGCAATTCTGTGCAACCGAGATACCAATTGGACAACAGAAATCCATCTCAGGTACAGCAAAATGCTATATTTTTGTTAATTTTTCTCTTTTCACCTTATAAAAGGTAAAACAGTTACCTTTTTACACATAAGGTTCCCATTAAATATGAAACAGAATGATGCCGACATGACCTTAAAGGTATATACCAGCAAACAGTGAGGCCCAGATCCTGAAAGCATCCTCACATGGCAACCTGCCCACTCTCTGCCCTCTCTGCATTGACCTGATTGTGCTTCCTGTCCAAAAGCCTGGACTCATCCTATGGGTCCAAGTCTACCTCAAGGTTAAAGCCTCAGTCTAGTATTCCAATTTTAAATAACCTCTTTGCCCTGTGCTCATTAAGCCTGCTTTATGTCTAAATGGATTATAAAATTCATGCAACACAAGAACCTTGTTCTATAAAACCTCACCATTATATTCACTGGACTATAATGTACATCAATTCTACCAGCTATTCTTTATTTGGATGCCTAGTTTCCATTCTTCTTCTTTTGGTAAGAATGCCAGGATTCACTTTGGGCAAATAACCTCTCCTCTTATTTTTGTGCAGTCAAGGTATTTGCTCTCTGTCAGTCAAGAGGACAGGTTAGGTCAACTGGGTTCTTTAGACTCGGAAACTTCTTCAAACAGAACATAAGGATGAAAAAGTGGTCAGAGCTTGTTCTTTTTGGAAGGGGTGGTCTGATGGGTTTGTTACGTTGGGCCTTAGAGTCTTGGTCACAGTTTTTTCCTTGAGTCCCCTTCTTTAGCCTTCTTGTAAATTTTGAACTACAAAATATCTTTGTAACACATTATTTTCTCCTTAAGTTAGCCAGAGTTGATTTTGTTGCTTGTAACAAAAGTTTTTTAGCTGAAGTATGTTGCTCTCTTGAGCATAGGTCTGAACTGCATCTATATTCCTTACAGAATAATCAACATAATTATTTCTGAATGTATACTTCTGGGAAAATTTTGAGTTTTAGAAATGGTTTCAGGGAGGGTTAGGATATCAGCTTGCATTTTAGGCCAAGCTAAAGAGAAGAGTACTTTAAAATATAAGATTCCGGGTCATGTAATGAGTATTTGTTTAGGTGCCTATAAAGAGCATATTTCTATGTTAGACTAAGAGGAAGATATAAAATAAAAGATTCACATCTCCATACTGAAGGGAGGTTTAACAGTCTACTGAGGTTATGTTAGACATAACCACAGAAAGTTTTTTCTAACAGGTAAAATGTCTTAAATAAAAATTAAACCACCATACAAAAAATGTCATGAGACAATCACAGGCTTACTGCCAATGAGAGACAGAGATAGCAAGTGCTATGACGTAGAGGAAGATGAGACACCTATGCTTGAATGATCTAAGAAGGCTTCATAGAGATCTGGAGGAGACTGGGTTGAACTGGGCCAAAAAGCATGAGGTGTACAGTGGAGTAGTGTTTTTAATATAAGCATTCCCCTCAACTCTGCAAAGCATACCAAACCAAAAGAGAGGATAGCGGTAGAGGATACTCGGTCATTCCCGAACTGGCCTCTGGCGCACTGGTACCTCACTCCTTTCACATCCTTCAACTCAACTCTCACATTAGCTTTCTTTTGGTTTGTTCACATCATCTGAGTTGGTAACTCTTTTGATCAAATCTCAGGGCTCTTGGTCCCCCCATTTACTCACAGGTTGAAAACTACCTCCTTTCTCCAATATTGATTTTGGAGTGTCTTCTTGGTAATGCCCTTCTTCCTACTGGTTCCTCCCCTGATAGAAGACTACCCTTTTGAGTAGCACCTCCTGGGTACATGTCAAGCTTCTCTCCTTCACAGTCCCCATAAGCTGTACTCAAAAACTGGGAGGAGTTGGAGAGATTGAAGGAAAGAGACTCAAGAGTGATAAATTACAGGGAAAATAACATGAAGCCAAGGGCAGAGGTAGGAAGTACATGACAGATTCAGGAGAGCAGCTCTGATTGAGTTGACAGGATTGAAAGGAGGAATTGTGAAAAATTAAAATAATATAACAGGTTGGAGTTGAGAAGGGTGTTGGCACCAGAATAATCAGTATAGATTTTCTCTCTAGGTAATGGAATAAAATCCAATGGTTTTTAAGCAGCACTAGCTATATAAACATTGACTGGATTTTAGAAAGATTAATTTGGGAAGGTTCTGACCAATAGATCGAAAACAAGAAACTCTTGCAGTAACCTAGATATGAAGGTTGGCTAGATGGTGACAGCAAATAAGTGCCTGACATGACAAGCATAGTAATGCTCCTAAGACCCCAGATGGTTTTTATAGTGCTAAGCATATGCAGAATAAATTACCAGTGATTCTATATCTCAGAGTAAGCCATGATAATAAGAAAAATTATTCTTATCCAGGTTGGTTTTCACAAATAGACTGATTCTTCAAAATTCTTCTGTTTGAGACACACAAACAGAATTACAAGTACTGTTACCAAAATGGTGACATAGGAGACACCAACCTCCATCCTCCCACAAAGATCAACCACGAGGAAATTATGAACAAAGACAGCTCTGGGAGAGCTTAGGAGCCCATTTAAGAAACTTCAGCAAGACAGTGGAAGAAAAAAACCTGAGAACACAAAATTGGAATGAAGAACAGCTTTATTTTGCCTGCATCACCCCAGCATCCAGGCTGGCACTGCTCATCACCCAAAGGAGACTCCCCAGTTGGAAAGATTTCCCTTTCCTGGGAAAGGGAGAATGGGTGAGTGACCAGCTTACCCAGAGTTTGGGAGGCACTCCAGTTGGGCCTGAAAGATCCAATTCAGTTTCACAGACGAGAGTGGTAAAGCTAAGACATATGGAGAAGGCTGGAAACAAAGAAGGAGAGCAGACTCGACCAACATCAGCACTGAAATGGGAACAACTGTGGATCCCAGTGATCTGCCCCGGAGAGGACCCTTGGGACTTTTGCCGCTGAAGAAACCAATGGGTACCATGGACACTGAGCACCTCCTGCAGATTTCACTAGTTTTTGTGCCCCAGGTAGCAGCATCTGCAGGCACCCATCCCGAGGCCTTTCCTGTTTCCTCTTCCCTGCCCCTGCCAGGTCCCAGGATTCTCACACACAGCCTTCTATCACTGTGTGAGATGCCAGCCTGGACCCCCACCGCTGACCCCCACCACCATGCCCACACTTGACGCCAGCCTGTC
Organism: Dama dama; assembly: GCF_033118175.1. NCBI lineage: Eukaryota > Metazoa > Chordata > Mammalia > Artiodactyla > Cervidae > Dama > Dama dama. The sequence goes on along the minus strand of NC_083713.1, from coordinate 32,868,021 downwards.
CAGCAGGGCACCTGCACATCGCTGGCCTGATGCTTGTCACAGCCTCCACTGCTGTATTTGCCTCTGTGGTGAGACCCTGTAGCCATGGAGGTGCACACCAATAGCCAAGGCCACCTGAGCTATGCAT